>NW_010548573.1:2630-10663 GCF_000687285.1 Phaethon lepturus
GAGCTGAGCTGTGGCTTTCTGGAGGCTGCTACAACCTTCTGTCCAGATGCAGCCTCCTCTTTTTACAGCGGTCAGAGTTCAAAGCTTCTTGTGCACTATGCAAACTGAAGGGCGCAGAACGGGCGGTGTGGTTTCCTCAGCCTGCCAAGGGGCATTGCAGGCTTTTGCGGGCCAAGGAAAAGGCCAACTGTGTCGTGTCCATTTAAAAAGGCTGCGAAAGGTGTTCAAAGATGCAAATACTAATAGGCACTGTGACCAGCCAGACTCTTTCGGCTCCACGCTGAGGAGCAGCTGCATTGCCGCAGCAAGGCCCTGGCTGGTACTGTGGCCTTCAGGAACAGGGAAACTGGCCCTGTTTTGATGAACACCAGACATTGCATTTGGGATATACCATGCAGTGAATGAGTCTTTCATGCGTTGCTGCAGAAAGGCACGAGGGGCACAGAGACAAGAGAGTGATTCCCAGGAGAGAACAGTAATGGTTTAATTCAACACAGAGCCTGGCTGTTTTCTCACTGCCCACGTGCCAAAGCAATTAGTGGGCACAAGGCTGTTTTCAGCACGTCCCTGGTCCCCGACTGTGGCGGAGCATGCAAGAGACATGCAATGTTGAACACCGGCAAATGTTGAACACACATGCAAAGCAAAGGGAATCGCAGCGGGTTGTAGTGGGCTTGGCAGTTATGGTGGTAGAAGCCTTGGGCTGAAATGGAGCCGCAGGGAATCAGAGGTGGACCAAACCATGGCAAAAGAGCAGAGCACAGCACTCCCCGTCCGCCACGCCACTGCCCTGGGAGCTCCCCCGGTCTCCGTTTGCAGGCCCTTGGCACAGCCAGTCCCTGGTGCATCGCCCCATCTCTGCCCCGCGGCCGACAGCTTGCGTGCGAGGAGCAGGGTGGCTGTGGGGGTGCAGGGCTCTTGCCTGCTGTAGGAGCCTTTCCCTCTGCATCAGCCTGCAGCAGAGGCTGCGCCCTGCCCTGCGCGGAGAGCCCGGTGGTGGTGGCCGTCCCTGCTCTTTGCTCGAGAGCCTGCTGTTAGAGCCCTGAGCTTGTGTGCCCTGGGAAGACATGACCTTCGCAAGGCCCTGGGTTGGCGGTGGGGTTGGGATTTGAATGGGGGGCAGAAGTGCCACTCCACCGCTGTGTGTTGCCGTCCCGTGTGGTGACAGACACTTGGATTAGGCGGTGAGGCTGCGGCGTGGAGCCAGGACTTGTGCTTGCTCAGCAGTGCGCTTCACCTCCAGCCTCAGAAAATCTGTAAGAGGAAATCGGATTTAAAATTGTTCTGCCTGACTCCCGGGAGAAGGCCCAGGAGTGAAGGAGAGCCAGGGGAGGGGTCACTCATCACCAGCTCATTAAAGGCAGAAACCCAAACCCCTGGGGAGCGCCGAGCTCAGAGACAGACCTCCGCAACGGGTCATCTGCACAAACTCCTCTGCAGCTGCGATTTGGCAGTTGTGAATGCCTGTTGTGCTGTGCCCCAAAGCCACGTCCAAATTGGGATGTTTTTATTATTTTTAGCATTACTTACAAAGTATCCCCTATTTTCATCCTGTAGGACCATATCTGAGGTGGTGTTTGCTTTTGGAGATGGAAACACTTTGTTTCTGCAAGGTCTCTGGATAGAGTTGTGTTGTATTTTCATTTGCATTTTTCATGTATAACTTGGTATGTGAGTCATACAGAGAAAATGAGCTTTGTGCTTGAGAGTGTGCATGGCCTCGGGGGAGGAATGCCCCTCACCCGTATTACTGCGGCCTGGATGGCATCACAGCGGGACGGGCAGACCCGTGGAGAACCGGCCTGGCAGAGGGGACTGGCAGGCTGGCTGGGAGGCCGTGTCCCGCTGCCGGCTCGGGGCGGGGGGGAACGCGCTAGGGAAGCGGCAGAGCTTGCAGCCGGCGCCTCTCCCGAAGCATCCTCTCCTAGCAGTGCCAGCACCCCGCGCCTGCAGGCACGTCGTTTGGCTGAGGACTTGCCTCCTGTAAAGGATCTCCCCTTTTCACCTGCGAGCATCATCTCCTTGCTCTGCCCCTATGGTGCACTCGCTTATTTTCGATAAAGGAAGAGGGAAGAAGCCATTTGCACCCTCAGAGCCACCCTGCATCCCTTCTCCCCGCTGTCCCCATTTGCACATCAATGTCCTCTCCCTTGTGGGGTGAATTCAGAAAAGCCACATTTGCACTTGAATATCCACATAACATATGGGCAAGCAGTTGATGTCTCAATCCATTTCCAAGGCTCCCTACTACAAGCACTTAACTTTACCCTTGCCCAGATGTGCGTGCGTTTTATGTGTTGTGCATAAAAAGGCAGAAATTGCAGCGGGTGGAACGTGTTGGAATTGGCACTTTGGAAAATGCACACTCTGCTGGAATGTGCTAACATCCAGCTCGCACAGAAGGGCAATTAACTCTATTTATGTTCATGAGGCTGAATCTAAAACTGGCTTCAGAAAGCAGCTCACTCACATTAAAGGGCTTTATAATCATTACGCTAAAGTATTTCTTTTGAAAACATTTTCAGTTTCTTAAACAGTTAGGATATTTATAAAATATGGCATCAATTACTACATATTTCTTTATTCACACTGATTATACAACCTATAATTATACTTAAGCCTCTTATTTGTATATCATGGCAGTATTAAGAAAAGCTCTGTGATTTGTCTGCATGTTATTCTTTCCAAAGAGCAGAGGGCTGCAGTCTCTCCCCTCCTTTAGAGAATTAACGTGGTTGTGTTGCCCAAACAACAGCACACCAGGTGTCTGCTCACCCCAGCCAGTTTCTCGCAGAACATGCAGGCTGAAGCTGACAATTTATCGTGACAGGTAACATTCGGCTTTGTGTTTTTTGGACTCCAAGCACTGTGTTTGCGGCCAGCTTCTCACAATCATTTACTCACAGGAAAACATTTTCCTGGATCCCTTTTGCTTGCTGTAAAACAGTCAGCGTTGGAATAATTAAACTCTCTCTCGTGGTCCGTCGTTAATAAAGGTAGCGTGGACTCCTGCTGCTGTTAGCCGTGCTGCTGGTGCAGTGCCAGCGCCTCTGCTCTGCTGGCGCCCGTCACTGGTGTGAGGTGTAGCTGGGGTCCAGCTGCAAGGCAGGGACGGTAAAAGTGTCCTGGCTGCTGAAGTATTGCTGGTGATCGCTTTGAACCTCCTTGTTATAGGAGTGAAGTAGAAAGTAAAGGCCTTGCTTGAATGAGGAAAACTGACCGTGCCCTTTGGAAAGCAGCGTTGGCCTGGCTGGAAATAGCTTGGCTCTTGTGGTGGCTCTTCCTAACTTCTGTTGGGGTTTCACTCAATGTTGAAGTCTTACTGCTTGTACATAATTCCCTCCTTGAAAACCGCTTACTATAGATGAGATAGATCTCTTTGGCTCCTCCTGAGCCAGAGCAACTGATTGCACAAATTCCCCTCTGGCGTTGCGGTGACTTGCAGGGGCCTGGGGACACAGTGGTTAAACCCCGGGCTGAGCCTGGCACTGACTTGAGGGAACTGTCTGCAGTGGGAAACTTGGGAAAAACCTGTGCTCTGAGCAGCAGTTTGTGTTTCCTGACAAGCAGTTTACTGGGTGTCCTGGCAGACTGGGGTCCTGGCAGACTTTTCTTTTTGAGCCACCAAAGGTCCCCACCCTTTTGGGCAGCATAAACAGGGCATGGAGGTGGACTCTGGAAGAGGAAAAAACCTCTGAATGTACAACATAAGAAAGCCATAATGACTGAATTTGAGGTTTCTTTTTGACAAGGTAAATGGGAGAAGAAAATTAATACTTTGAAAAGTAGAAGCAATTAGTTTTGGAGCATCATTTGTGACAAGGCGAATGCTCTGGACAAATTTCAGATTGATTCTGTGCAAAGTTGGGAGACAAATCGCTTTCTGAAGGACGGTCACCTTCCATGCGCTAATGTCAGCAGCTACGTTACAGGCAGTATGTTTCTGCAGGAGAAGGAAATACAGTATCTTCAGAAAGGACTGGAAATACCCAGTTTTGGGTTGTGGAGCTGCAGTGTTTGTCATACCCTTCCGCAGCCAAATAAATGCCTTGGGCTCTAAGTCTAGTGTCACCTCCCTGCAGACAAGTAGCCAAATCCCCATCTTTTGGGGGTGGGATCCTTGCAATGAGATCTGGGTTTGGTGGGAATCTCACTGGAGATCTGGGTTTGGTGGGAATCTCACTGGCTGCAAGCAAAGTCTGGGAACCCGGTGTGCATTGGAGGGGAAGTGGCTCCTAGTTCTCATGGTGCAAGTGGGAGAAAAGTCAGCAGTGGTGAAACTATACTTGGTAGTTGTCAGAAAACACAGGTGCTGTGTGAGAATCTCCTGGAGTGCTGTTGGGAAATGGTGCAGTTACCAGCTCGCCATATACAACCTTGTATAAGCAAAATGATTGAGATATGAACTAAGGAGGAAGGAACCAGGCCTTGGTTATTCTAGCTTAATTTCTGATTTGTTATGTGACCATGGGAAAGAACTGCATGCCGAAGGAGAGGAATGCCTACACTCGCTCTGTACTGCAGTTTCCTCATTCCACAGTGGAAAGAGCCCACTTTGCCTACACAGGCTGAGGCAACGAGCCCTGGCAGGGACCTGTTTCTGAAGCAAACCTGGGGCAGAGGGTCCCAAAGATACAGCACCGGCACTGAGCCCTGTTCCCAGGGAGGCTGGTCTGTGAAAGCCTTGCTGAAGCCAGTCGCTCTGGAAGCCTAAGGCTTTACAGCTCGCACCATGTGGTCCTTCCCAGAAAGGACAGAAAGTGCAGGGCGGTGGGCAAAATACCCAGTCAAGGATTGACAGCACGTATATTAAAGGGAACTGCCTAGAAATAGTGACAAGCTTTTTCTGAGGGGTACAAAGAAGCTATCACGTGAAAGTCTGCTATAATAATTATATGAACCATGCACATAAACTATACTAATAAATCTGCTGAGGTCTCTAGCTTGTTTTTTAAAACTATGGGAGCAAGTTGGTGTTTAACCAAATGTCAAACAAAGCTCTGGCTGAGATCACTAAAAGGTGTGGCAAGATGCAGCAGATGCTGTGTTCAGTGTGTTCAGAGTATGGGATCAGACCAGACTGAGGTCTCTGCTCAGATGGACACTGGTGGGAATCTGTCCTTGTAGATGCGCTGCATACTGTCATGTTGTTCTGGCTAAGTTAGTACTGTGGCGTATGAGCACGTTAACGTCTTCTAAGGGCTTTTACCTTCAAGCAAGGGCTGTGGAAAGGAGGCAAAGCAATGTCTACTTGCCCTACTTCAGTTCTCACCAGTTTTTCCTATGCACATGCATGGCACAGTAGGGGTTAAAGAGAGCAGAGCACTGCAATTTCAGTGCATAAAGGAACTCCCTTGCAGTGGACGAGGCGTGTACACAGCTTTCCTTGTTACGCTTGACAGATGTGCAACAATAGACAATGAGTCAAAGTGGGGAGCCAGAAAAGAGCTCAGGAAAAAGCTGCTGAGAATTACTGGCGTGGCTGGGAGAGTGAAGCCCTCCTATAACAGAGCATTGTTCTCCTGGATATAAATCTCAACTGAAATATGAGCACCAGGCTTCGAAGGACTTCCCCAAGCTGGAATGTGCATCATCAATAACCAAACCCAATGTGCCCTGCACAGAATCCTATTTATCACCTTTATGCTGAGGCATGAAATACCCACCCTGCAAGGCTGGGACGGACTGACTTCCAGCTGGTGGTAAATCCAGGGTCAAGCAACAGGGAGGGCTGGAGGAGGAGGTAGTGTGCTTTTCTTCACAGAAGCGATGGCTGGGGCATGTGCCTGCAGCTTTCCTGCAGCTCACAAAGGCCCTGCCCAGCACATCCTACGCAAAGCTGGTGCAGCAAAGCTGGTGCAGCAGCGCTGTGAGGCAGGGCTCGGTTAAGTTCACCAGATACTGAGCATTTTGGGACGGGATCGTCTCGTGTCTGAAAGCACAATGCAGCATCCCCTCTAAACCTTCAACGGCGGCTCTGCCCTTTATCTTGGGTGTAAACAGGAGCTGTGCTCAACTCCATTTCTGTTAAGCGCTTCCTTCCTGTCCAGCGTGGAGCCAGTGCCTAATCTTGCTGTGAATGCATCTTTCTCACGCCCTTTGACGTGTCTATAATGTGCAGGGTCCCCAGGACAGGGGTATTTCAGTACTTAGCCAGGACAATGTAAAACATGCCTTGTTCATTTGGATAGCAGTGTCCTCTGAGATAAGAATGGCAGAGATAAGTACACAAGGTGCTACCCCAACGCAAAGCACACCCTGCTTGCTTCAGCCGAGGAGGAATTCCCGTTTTGTCGCAGTACAGTTCCTGGAACATATGACTGGAGATGACTGAATAACCAAATGAAAATGGACGTTATCTTCACTCCTTTCCTCACGCAGTAAGAAGCTATGCATTGTGCTCGTTCTCCCAGATGGCTGGTGAAAGTTTTCAGCGGATAAGCCTTGCTCTGTAGCTGTTTACAGTTGGCAGCACAGTGACCGTTCCCAGGTGGCAGTCTGGGATCTGTACTGTGCTGGCAAGTTGTAAGCTATTGTTTCTCTCTCTGACAGAATGGCTGTGCAAGTCCCAGCACAGCATGGGCTATGGATTCTCTTGTTTTGTTTATGACTGTAAAGTTTTGCATTGTTTCTGCTGACCTCTGTGCTTGAAATACTTTTCCGCTCTTGTGAAACTGCTTGCCTTCTTAGAAAATTTGCAAGATTGAGAAGGCTGTACAATGGCAGAATGCAAACCCAGTTTCATTTCTCCACCCCGTTTTTCTTCAGTGGTCCTTCTGTTCCATGCAGTGATGAAACAGTAAGTCTGATAACCGATATATAGCAGGAGCAGACAGATTAGTCCAACTGAGAGTTTGACTCGCTTCCACAATCCCTATAGTATATTTTCCAAGCCACATCTGATCTTTGAAGCTCCTAGTTCTCTGTGATTACACCTTTTCCACCATCTATAGTCATTCTGTCTTACCTGGGGCTTCTCCTAAGTGCCTTTGTACTGCTCTTTCAGCTCCTGCTGTGCATGTTTAGTACAGGTTGAGATACTTCTGGAAAGGAGAAGGGCATCTTCTGCTTATCCAGGCAGGCGCACAAATGCCCTTCCTCATCTGAACAAGGGCCTTGCTCCTTCAGGCAGAATAGCTTCGCACTAGTTGGGAACGCAGAGGTCCTGCTCTTTGATAAGCATGTCATAATACCTGAACTGTTTCCTCAAAGTAAAAGGGACTTAATGGCAGGATACTTGTATCACTTTTATGCAAATATCAGATTACAGTCTAGAAACCAAATTGTCTGCAATTATATGACCGAATTAAAGGGAAGACAGACAGCAGCACATAAAATATGAATGAGGTTCATTGTTTGCCTGCAGATACTAAAATTTCTTCAGTTCAGTCTCAGAAAAGCACTGTTGTGTCTTCCAGAGTGGTACAAAATTTGATCCGCTCCTGCTTTCAGCTTTGGTATGGAGTCCAGAATTAATTCCCTGCAGATCACCTTACTTTATGAATAAGAGGAGCTCCACCTGTAGTACGTGTGCTGAGAAAAAACAGGTGGGAATGCTGCTGGAGCTGCACACCAGGACTGAGAGTGATCCTGGAGCTCAGAGATGCTTCCCCAGCCTGGCAGGGTGCTGTCTGGCTGGGAGCAGATGCTGGTGAATGGTGAGCTGCTAGGGGAATGGGCAGCGTACAGCTGGTAAACTGCACTAAGGCAGAATGCTCCAAACTCTCCGGTTTACGCCTGACCCTCCAAAATGCAATTTTCCCTGTTTAAGGCGTGTAGGAGGAGGAATTCTTTAACAGCAGGAGAGCATATGAGCAGTCAAATGTGGTTTGCCCTTAATTACACTGCAGCTTTTGACTCGGATCCCTTGTGCAGCTGTGACTTCGATGCTCGCTCCTCCGGCCAGCACCCCTGGCTCTCTCGAATCCCGCCAGAAAGAGCTGTGTAAGGACTGGAGCCAAGGCACCGGGCACTCGGTTTGTAACCTCTGTCCTCTTGCTGTATCACCTTGCGAGACTCCGCTCGGGCGTCAC
>NW_010548574.1:0-614 GCF_000687285.1 Phaethon lepturus
AGGGGAGCTGGGGTACTTGGGAAACCCCCAGCCGTATGACTGTTGTCAGGCAGCAACAGGCAGACGGCCGACTCGGGATCCCTGGCAGGCAGAGATGGGAACGAGGTGTAGCCTGGCTACAGTCGGAGGGGCAAGAAAGCAAGGCAGGTACAGGCAGAGTGGTGTAGCCTGGCTACAGCCGGCGGGGGGGTAAAGCAAGGGAGGGACCCGGAGGGGGGTAAAGCAAGGCAGGTACAGGCAGAGCGGTGTAGCCTGGTACACCCGGCAGGCTGCCTGCGGTATGTCCCAACCTCGTCACACCACAAGCGTGGGTGTGCGAGATGTGACACGACTACAGCGCGCAACCACCGCAGCAGACAGGCACGGCTGTAGCGAGGCGGGGACAGGCAGGGGCACCTCAGTCCTGGCTCCTGCCTGCGGTTGTGCCGGGAACAGTCGGTCGTGGTGGAGGAGGAAGTTACAGTCGGAGGCCACAGGGGGTCACGGTCTGGTGGTACAACGAGTGTGCGTGCGGGTGACAAAATGGCAGCGGGTGACAAAATGGTGGTGGGTGACAAAATGTCAGGGGGGGCGTACGTCTCTGGGTACCATGTGACATGGGACACGTGACATCA
>NW_010548574.1:711-925 GCF_000687285.1 Phaethon lepturus
AGTATCTCATCGTCACCGCAGGGGAAACAGGCATGATGTCACCAGCAGGGGAGCCGACTGTGCCCCGCAGGGAGGGGTACAGCCGGGTAAAGCTCTCCTGTGACGCACAGGCATGATGTCATCAGGGGCGTGTGGGGGGAGGGGGGCGTGTCAGCTATGGTATGATGTCATCAGTCGTCAGAGTGATGTCACGAAGGTGTATGTGTGCCGCACA
>NW_010548575.1:0-12942 GCF_000687285.1 Phaethon lepturus
GTGATGAGTGGTGTCCCTCAGGGGTCTGTATTGGGACCAGTAGTCTTTAATATCTTCATCAGTGACATAGACAGTGGGATCAAGTGCACCTTCAGCAAGTTTGCAGATGACACCAGGCAGAGTGGTGCAGCTGAGATGCCTGAGGGACAGGATGCCATCTAGAGGGACCTGGACAAGCTGTGGGAATGGGCCCCTGTGAACTTCATGAGTTCAACAAGGCCAAGTGCAGGGTCCTGCACGTGGGCCGGGGCAGTCGCTGGTATCAGTATAGGCTGAGGGATGAAGGGATTGAGAGCAGCCCTGCCGAGAAATACTTGTGGGTACTGGTGGATGAAAAGCTGGAGGTGATTCTGCCCCTCTACTCTAGTGAGACCCCACCTGGAGTCCTGTGTCCAGCTCTGGAGCTGTCAGTACAGGAAAGACATGGACCTGTTGGAGCAGGTCTGGAGGAGGGCCACAAAAATGATCAGAGGGATTGAAGACCCCTCCTATGAGGACAGGCTGAGAGAGTTGGGGTGGTTCATCTGGGAGAAGACAAGGCTCCAGGGAGACCTTGCTGCAGTCTTTCAGCGCTTCAAGGGGCCTTAGAAGAAAGATGAGGACGGACTTTTTAGCAGGGCCTGTTGTGATAGGACAAGGGGAAATAGTTTTAAACTAAAAGAGGGTAGATTTAGACTAGATCTAAGGAAGAAATTCTTCACAATGAGGGTGGTGAAACACTGGAAGAGGTTGCCCAGAGAGGTGGTAGATGCCCCATCCCTGGAAACATTCCAGGTCAGGTTGGACAGGGCTCTGAGCAACCTGATCTAGTGGAAGGTGTCCCTGCTCATTGCAGGGGAGTTGGACTAGATGACCTTTAAAGGTCCCTTCCAACCCAAACCGTTCTATGGTTCTATAATACATTTGAGAACATGGTATGCAAGATTTGCAATAGTCTCATCATATAATGTTTCTAGTTACTGTGTCTGGAATGTATTTATGATGATACTGAGATACATAAGAAAATTCTGATCATTCAGGACATGGAAATTAGTCATGTTAAACAGCTTGGTACTTGGCATCAATTTTTTTTAATGTTGCAATTTTCTGTGTATTCTGAGACACTACTTGGGTTGGTTTTGTAAAGTTGGGATTAAAAGTAAATCCACAAAAATGCATCTTCAGAATTAAAAGAAACTGATTTATCTATAAGTATCCTTCATCTGCATTTACACGCTCGAAATGAATAAACATCACTGTTTATTCAAAAGTTCTAGCACCCTTTTTGCTTCATTTTTTTCTCAAGTTGCATTTCAATTTTAGACTTAGACAGGACTAGTTTTCAATCTGTGGTATTAGTACAATCCTGTGATACAAAATGCAACATGGCATTTTGCTAGTACTTAAATTTATGTGAGTATATCTATTGGTTCTAAACCAGAACAAAGTTTTGCAGTATTTCTGCATGCTTTAGAGTGAGAGCTCAAAAAGTGTGTGGGAGATACGCCACTCTTCAGACTGTAATCTGTATTTATCCTGTTTCTTAAAGCTGGCATGGTTTGTGTTTCTTTCCTTTTTAATATTATGGCATTTGCCTCTAGAACTTGTGAGCGAAGTCTAATACTGCTGTTCATTTTTTTTTGTTTGTTTTTTTCCCCTCTAGGGTTTGAAATCTAGGAAAATGGCAGACATAGACAAGTAAGTAAAATCTGTGGGTTACTGAGGCTCTGACTGTGTCCTATGCTGTACTTCGGGTGGCTGTGATATCTGGATACTTGATAGATAGAGTCTAGGTGGTGACCTTGGCACTGTGGCAAGATAAGAGGTTTATAGCATGTGGGGAAAAAAAGCTTGAGTTGCTCCTGCCAAATGGGTTTGAGATCTCAATTGTGAGTAAATCTAAAACTTTAGTTGGAATCTTCAAAATTCTGGAAAGCTGCTAGTTCTTTAAACTGTTCTGAGATTGCGCAGTGTGAAACTTGAATCTATGAAGACAAATCTGGCTTTTCTTGGCTATTAAGACTTCTAGTTTGTCATTGATCAAAATTGATGCAACAGTTTGCTTCTACTCACATGATCTCTAACTTGAGCTCTTTAAGCTTATTACAGCATTTTATAAAACTAACTTCTTGATCCTGTTATTAAATATTCCTAATAGCAAAGAACAGTCTGAACTTGATCAACAAGATATGGAAGATGTTGAAGAAGTAGAAGAAGAAGAAACTGGTGAAGATGCCAACAGCAAAGGTAATGTTGAAAACGAGGGTTTTTGAGCAGTTGAATATGTGCTTTCTAATTGTGCTAAAAGGATTTTACTGCTTAAAATAATGGGAAATAGTAAAACATAGCTACTGATGTACAACTGTATTTAAATTATGAAGCAAGGACTTTTTTATGTGTGTGATTTTTATTAGTTGTCTGCAGTCACTCATTTTTAGTCATCGTCAGTACCAGTTCAGGCAGCGCTGGCCACCTGTAAGGATGTATAATTGGGGAAGAAAGGATTATTGTGGGTATGTGACTAGATTCTTTTAAAACTAACAGCAGTTAAAAGCTTTTAAAATGTGAAGCTTTGGGTAGAAAAAAATCAGGTCCATATATGTGTGTGTGTCTCTTTTGATAGTAATTTGCTGCTGAGTTGTTTGATTGTGAGCAGAACAAAAATCATGCTTAGTGTTACAACTCTTAAAATGAATAAATCCTTCTATCTTTTCCCTCAAAAACCCAAACCCTGAACATATATCAGAATACTTATTTTGTCTGTACTGAACAGTCTTATTCATGCTTTGTAGTTAAAGATTGGGGGCAAAAATAGAATCTGAAGAGCAAGTAGCTAAAATAAATAACTAATAATCTCTGCACCAAAATTATTTGGACTGCTGATAGTGCCACATAATGTGATTGCTTGAGCAGAATAATTACACTAAAGAAAAGTAGGATAATTTTGCTCAAGTTAGAGGCTTTGCTATATCTATTGAAAGAAGTGTTTTCAAAACTGGATTGCAAAATTTTGGAACACACTGGTCAGCTGAAGAACAGCTTATAATAATTAAATGGTAAGTATTCCAGTGTCCCAAAGGAACCTAGAGCTGAGTAATATGTATTCTTAGTGATTAATCCCAGCTATTGTAGGTGAGGATCTGAGAGGAAATTGTACTATAGGAATCTTGGAGGAAAATTGGATTTTAGAAATCAGAAACATGTTTCAGTAGTAGGGAAACTTGACACAGTGTTAAGCAGTTCTTTTGCATCTGTAATTCTTTCTTGTCTAGTTTTCAAGTTTCATGCACAATTTTTCCTTACATTTTACTGATTCACTTTTTTAAATCTAGGTAATTTCATATTTAAATATGTCAAAGGTCCTTCTGTGAACACTAAATAAAGCACTCACGCTTTCAGGAAAAACCTCTCTGAAGAAATAGTGTTCATAGATCCAAGAACTTGCAAAATAGAATATGTGGTCGGATTTCAGTTTGAGAGGATGTGACTGTTGGCACTGGCATACCATGTGTATGATTTGTATGTTGATTTGGTATTAAAGAATAACTGGCAACATACTCAAATGGCACATTTGGGCAGGTTTTTGAGTGTCTAGGAAAGACTCATGAATATAAGACCAGAGAAGACTAGATACACTGATAAGGAGTAGCGTTAACTAATGTGAGGTAGTACCTTTAAGAAGTAATTACAACTTCTACTGCTAAAATAAGAACTGATTGCAATCATTATGGAGAAACAAGACTGCTTTTTTGTATGTCGCTTGAAATATAACTTTTCAGCATGTAATTTCAGTGCTATGATATACAAGTGGAAGAGAATATTCATATGCGGTTACTGTACTGAAGGGCATAGAAATGGAAAATGGTATGCTATTGCCAAAAGCTTTGTGCATCAGGTAGGATTCAAAAGCTTCACTCTAATTTGAAGGTGTCAGAAGAATGCTATATAAATCTAGTATCTTATAAGGAATGCAAAGTAGTCATTTGCCTATCTGTAGATGTTGACAATAGGGGGAAGAAGGCAAAACAGCATGATAGAAACTGATCATAAATTCTTCTTTAAAAGCATGAAGTTGTGAAATTAATTTCTGCGTGTTTAGGCACAGCTTTTGAGCAGAAGTAAAAGGGCTGATGTTAATATGGTTAATGAGAACACTTAGGCTAGGAATTTGTGTCTTTTTTTAAAGTGTACTTCTACCTTGTAGTTTGAAACAGGTTTCCCATTTGGACAAAGTTCTTTGTGAAGATTATAGACTTCAAGCACCTAGTAGTGGTATTCTGTAGTCAGTAATGTGTCAGGCTATTCTAATTAATAATTTATTCTTCTGCAGGGAAAATTAGATAAACATAGACTTGTAAAGCAGTTTTAAATTCAAGTTTGAAACTGTCATATTCCTTTCCAGTTACCTAAAATGGAATGAAAATCTGAATTCCAGTTTTTATTCCCTTCTTAAAGTAAAAGCACAGATTCTTGTACCTTGCCTTTCCTTAATGAATTCAAAATCAGTCAAGGCAAAACTGATGCTTTTAGGGGCATCATATGAAACCTTCCCTTTTAACAAAAAAGCTCAGCTTGCTGAATAGTGGCCTTCTTAATCCAGGTGCTGCTTCCATGTTCAGAATAGGATGTATTTGATCCATGCTTCCAAAATGGAGAAGTGTTTGAAATACTTCTTTGCCTATGTTTCTTTTTACAAGTGTATATATAGTAAGCTTACTGCTCTTTTGTAGTATTTAAGTAACTTTTCTTTCAAGATTAGTCCAAAAGATGCACTTTGCACTTACATAATTTTCTTTTTTTAATTTAGCTCGGCAGTTGACTGTGCAGATGATGCAAAACCCTCAGATTCTTGCAGCCCTTCAGGAAAGACTTGATGGTCTGGTAGGAACATCTACAGGATATATAGAAAGGTACAGTAGTTGTTCAGTATGAGCAAAGGTGGTATAAATGGTTCTTTTGGTTTCTGAACAGTATTGCCTGTAGGATTAATAGCCGTAAATAACTGTGCTGCCCAGATAGCTGGAAGACTGATATAGTCTGCCCGTAGTGCATCTCAGAATTGAAGAGTTTTTATTTGGGCTTTTATGAAGAAAAGAATGCTAAAATATTTACAGTGGCTGACCCTGTCCCCTGCAGTTACAACATGGCACACTTCTTTTAAAACATACTTTCCTGCTACTTGGAATGTCTTTTGTAGCTTTGCCTTAATCGTGAAATATCAGTATTCTTAAGGATGGACAAATACGTGGAGACCCAGTATCTCTATAGTCAAGCCAGGAGCTGATAAAATTCAGAATGTTGTATCAGTACTTCATGTGGTCTCCTTAACGTATCAAAACTTCCAACAGTATTTTGCTAAAATTTTCTTTACTTGATCTGCATTAACAGATAGAATTTTCTGGCTCTCTTATGTAATTTCTGATTGTGTACAAATGTTTCACCACATCCACAGGAATTGTAAAACATCCAACCTTCCTGCTGTGATAGGGTCCTACATTGCTTTTGACTTGATCCGGGGCAACTACTGAGTAACATTGAGGGCATTGCTGCTGCTACTCCTACCCACACCACTTTACTTTTCTGTTATAGATAATAGCATGGTGGAAAAGCCCATTTAACAGCCTTCCCTAATAAATACTGGCCCAAGAAAGAGCATGGAGTCAAAGGGTACTCAGGTTCTTTCTCTTCTACATACTGTACACTACAGACTTTCTATATCCAGTATTTTTCTTCTGTTTTTCAACAGATGTTAATTAACCTCTACTAATCTTCCAGGTCCTTGATCTAAGAAGTGAACAAAAGTGGTAACATTGATTTACATGGCATTCTTCTAGTCAGCTGCTCTCTAAGATACTGTAACATTTCTTTAACAGTTCAAAGTACAGTAGTGTATTCTCTGTCACAAAAGCATTGCAACTTTGCCATTGTTACAAAATGCTTACCTAACTTGCAGTACAAAAATACCTAGAAAATGTGTGTGTCTGCACTTTCTCAACATATGTATGCTGGCTTAACCATGCTTTACAGGTGCCTCTTATATGTCTTCCCAAGTATTATTTTGAGGTTATTTATCTACAGAGTCTAGACACTGAGGTGGCACAGAAGTCATCAGGAATCTGGGATCCTAAAAGCCTGTTATGTGGACTGTTAAGGATCTAGATGCATAAGCTGGTAGGAAACTAAACAGGTTCCAGGAAAGTATCTGTCTGCTCAGGCTTAGAATCTGCTAGTTGCCTGGCAGCTATCCAATAACTTACCTCTTCACCTGTGCCTGGCCACAATAATTTTAATGAAACTTACTTTCATAGAGTAGCATTTCCCTCAGCTTGCTCACAGGAGGCTGTATTCTTGTGTAATTATAACATTTACTAGGGGCTTGTATTTAGAACAACAGGTTTTACTTGCTGCTCTTGTACTTACACAGTCCAGTTCATACTTCTTGGTCTGCTTCTCCATTTTGGATTTACTCTGTAAAAGCTGTCTATTTCGTTAAACTACCTTTTTTTAAAAGAACAGAGGTTATAAAGGTAGTGGATGTACAGGTTGTGAAATTTGAACTAGTTGGCGTGGACTGTCACAAAATGTAGCTTTGACACATGCACAAGATTCTGGATTCTTTAAGAAAGGGGTTAAAATCTTTACTCTGACATACCAGAGTTGGATGTGCTGTGCACATATGGCACCACCTCTTAGAAATTTCACAGTTTTCACATGCAATTGCTAGGACCAGTACTCTTACTCTAAATATATATGCATGTGTCATTAAGTGGATGATTGCTGCATGACTTATCTATGCAGTTGTATTAATTTTCTTCCTTAACATTTTTTTCCTGAACAAATTGAACTTGTTACTTAAGTTGCTGTTAGTTCTGATACTGTACTTGAAGATTACAGCAAGTCATTAACTTGACTAACTTCTGCAAGAATGTCAGAGTAACAAGAATGTTATCAACCCTTTATGAACATGATTAAATTTAAGCTTTTTTGGTAGTTCATGTAACAGATATACTTTTGCCTAAATTGGAAGGTTAAGGGAAATCTTGATTTCTTGGTGGTCTGTATATTATCTTAGTAAGAAGAAGTAGTATATTTGTGTTGAGCATCAGGGAGAAGGGTTCTGCATTTTAAGGTGGACAAAGATGTTGAAACATGTGCTTGTCCTACCTAATAGAGGTAAGATAGCTTTAATTAATGCGAATTTTCAGTGTTTAACTAAGCTAACATATTCTTGGTTACTTCCTCTAACCTGAAACTGGTCCTAACAAATAAAAGTAGTTGTTTACTACTGTGTTCTAAATGTGGCCCAACTGCTTAAATAAAATAAATATGGGAAGTTAACATGGTAATCTTCTGTAGCCATATGCTGGGGTTTGGCTCGCCTCACAGGCAGTGGGGTTATCAGCAATCTACCCATAAATCTCACCAGTAGCATTGGTGTAATAACTTTCTGTCCTGACAGTAAATCTATGTTAGTGTACTGTACTAAAGTGAAACTAGTATTAAAGAGTTGTAGCTGACAAGTATTTATAGTGAGGATTGCATTAATTGCTTTCCTTTTATACATGGGTAATGCAGTGGCTTGTTTAGCAAAACTGTTCTAGCTCATTTTGGGAGTGAAAGTTAATATGTTAGAAGACAGTAGTACCAGCTGCTTTCCTTAGTGAAACAAAAATGTGAATTTTGAAGAGTGTCTTCCTTAGTGAAGTAATAATTGAACAGTCTTGGACTTTCTTTCATAAAACCAAACCAGTTAGTGATTAGACTTTTCTTATTTCTGCTCAGTTGTATGAATTTACTATGCTGCTTATTGATAATGTAAAACTTGTTTTTAGTGTGAAGTTTTATTGCACAAGTTTGTCTCATGATTGATCCAGGTGTTTGGAATACTCTGGTTCTAATCCAGGTTAAGCCTCAGTTTAAGAGCCTGTGCTAACAGAGTCAATCCGCGTGGTACAGTGGGTCATAGTTTTTGATTTGTTCAGATTTCTAAAGCTTAAAGTAGAGTGCAAAATCTGTTTTGATGCGAGTTGGTTAAGGGAGGAGTGGCTAAGGAGGGGTCAACGCGTGCTTAGCATTGCAGTGTTAGTAACAGTTCTGTCACTGAATTTTTCAGCTTGCCTAAAGTTGTTAAAAGACGTGTGAATGCTCTCAAGAACCTTCAAGTTCAGTGTGCACAGATAGAAGCAAAGTTCTATGAGGAAGTTCATGAGCTGGAAAGAAAATATGCTGCTCTCTATCAGCCCTTATTTGACAAGGTATTTTAATGCTAATCTGATTTGTACTTAAAAGCTTTAGCTAAAACACAAGAGAATATAAATTGAAAGCTTATGCATGTTCTGAATTATTTTGGTCTCATATGTGCCCATTCAATTCAATTGACACCATTTTACTGTCCCTGTGAATATCAACTAAGATTAAGGGGAAGAAAAGTTCAGTCTGTTCCATGGTTACCTAAATCACTTCAATATAGCAGGCCTCAAATTGTTAATTGAGCAGATGTTAGATGATATGGTAACCTCTGGTGCCTGTGGAACTTTGGTGCTTATTTTAGTGTGATGAAAAGCTCTTAATTGCTGAGTCGTCTTCTAGGGCGAGAAGAAAAGTTTTCATAAATAGTTAGTGTGTTACTAATTGTGTAACTTTAGGATTAGAAATTTATTAGTTAGGGCATTGCTGGTTGCAATGACTAGGAAATGTGAAAATATTCTTGGTTTAATTTTCCAGCGAAGTGAAATCATCAATGCAATTTATGAACCTACAGAGGAAGAATGTGAATGGAAAGCAGATGTCGAAGAGGAAATTTCAGTGAGTATCATAATTGGTTCTCATCAATATCTCAAGCTTTAGCATGAAACAAGATTCGATACAGTAACTAAAGTTAAAAAAAAAGAAAAAAGTGGGTGCATAATGATTGCTTGCTTATAATGATAATTCATAATGATTGCTTAAAGTGTGCACATGAAACTTAATCTGTACTGGTATCAAACATAAAACGAACCTTGTGGGGACTCTTTTTTAAAATTAAGAAAAACTAACATTTTTATTCTATCAAGGGGGAAATGAAAGAGAAAGCCAAACTTGAAGAGGAAAAAAAGGATGAAGAAAAAGAAGACCCTAAAGGAATTCCTGAGTTTTGGCTGACAGTATTCAAGAACGTGGACTTGCTCAGTGACATGGTTCAGGTAGGAGGCGGTCCAGGCTTGTTTGAAGTTGCGTTAGTACTTAATCCAAGTGTCTTTCTTAAAAAAGGAAGGGAAACAGTACATTACTTGATGTGTCTGTTGGAGAATGAAAATGGAACAAGAACTTGGATGTCATCTCTGGTACATTAGTCAACTGACAGCACAGACCAGTCTGAAATACCTTCTTACTGTGTTATTTGTTAAACTTATTTTACCTTACTAATACACTTCCTGTATTTATAGGAGTGTATGTATGAGATGTGTATTGGATATTGCTAAAAACTACCTGGTGTTAGCCTGGATTTAGGTTGCGTGCTGCAGTGGAAACTATGGCCGTTGTTGCCATCTGCTGGTCACGTTCATGAAAATGTTTCAGTGTTGTAACAAGGTTCTTGTCCAATGTGAAACTTATTTTAATAAGTATGGCTTTTTATCTCTGGGGGGGTCTTAAATCTGTGTACAATTTAATGTTATGAAAATTGAATACACTCTGTTTTCTTACAGGAACATGATGAACCTATCCTGAAACACTTAAAAGATATAAAAGTGAAGTTTTCAGAAGTTGGACAGCCTATGGTTAGTTTAACCTAGTAAACAAGATTATTTTTGTGTTATCTTAAGACTTAACTTGTATATTAGTAGCATGGTCTGTGATAGCCAATTGTCTTATGGCAATCATGAGAAATATACAGCTGCTGCTTGTCTTCTGAAAAACAGTACAAGGACTAGTACTAGTCTTGCAGTACCAGATGAATAAATTTATTCTTAATTTAACCTTCATATTCTGATGAGTTAATAACTTGGCCTTAATGTCTGATGACTAAATTTCACCTTTAAATTTGGATACCTTCAGGTACTTTTTGTTGAACTGTTATAATTGGTTATAATTTCCTTGCCAGCAATTGGATAGATTGCTAAGTTTTGACATGTTAAACTTAGAAGTTCTCTCTATATGTTAGCATCAGGAAAGCTGTACACTGGGAGATCTTGTGTCATTACTGCAAGCAGTATATTAACTAATAAGCACAAGATCAACATGGTAAATGAAAACATTTGCATATTTATTTTACAACTTGGGCAGCAAATTCTAGAATAAGTTACATGTGTGCACCATTTCAGTATTGGAGGAGATGAATATATTCTGTTGCATGTGTATTTTTCGTTGGGTTTTAGGTATTTAGAAGTTAAAGGTATGTGTTGCTAAATTCCTAAAGTTGTCACTCTGCAATTCTTTTTAAGAGTTTCACATTAGAATTTCATTTTGAACCAAATGACTACTTCACAAATGAAGTATTGACAAAGACGTATAGAATGAGGTCAGAGCCAGATGATTCTGATCCCTTCTCTTTTGATGGACCAGAAATCATGGGTTGTACAGGGTAAGTGCTAATAAATAACTTTAAGACAATGTAACAGTTTCTTCCTTAGCATTAGGCAACTGTAGGCTTACAGCATCTTGGGAAGGTGCTGGAAAAGATACTGCTATCTAATAACTTGTAAACAGCTGGGTTTGACTTGAGGTTTTTTAGTGCTTTTCAGTAATTTCAATACCATATATAAAACTACATGTTTTAAATGATGCAACTTAATATATAAGATATTACATATGCATATACATAAATGTAATCAGTATTTATCTAGAAATACTGTTCTGCAATCACTAAAGTTTAATTGAAAGGTGGATGGTGTTATCTTTTTGCAGGTAGCTTTTTGTAGCTTTTTAAAAAATTTGTTTGATCACTTCTTTAATCTTCTTGTATTTCTGACATGCATTCTGTTCATGTCCCTTTTCTTGCGACCAGAAGGACGAGAGAAACCTGACTTGTACATTACAGCCTGTTCAGTTGCTTTCATCTTAATGTCTCTTTGATGATCTGACTGCTCTTCTGAGTGATAAGTAATTTAGAGCCTATCACTGCAGTCAGGCTTGGTTTTACCCATATGTTACTCTGCAGTTACTGATACTGACTTTTATTTACCGCTTCATTTCCCAGTTACTTCTTGCAACATATTTCTTCAACTGCTCTGTAAGATTTAGTCTTAAGTGCTTGAGTAGCTTTGATAAAACTGTTTTGTCTTCCTCTGGACTGTTTTTGAAAAGCATAAATCCTGGCAAAGGTCGCTGTAAGATGACACTCGGCTTCTGTAAAAATTATTTATTCCTAGTCTTTGTTTTGAGTTTTAAGGAAGACAGCCTCTTCTTATCCCAGAACAACTTATCCCCTTCTTTTGAGTCTTTAAAGGAAACTTCTGCAAATGCAGGCAGTCTTATTGATGTGACTTTTCATTTACATGTCCACAGAATTTTTTATGTGAGACAAGCCTGTGAGCCTGATTTTGTAAGCAGGATAGAGTTAAAGAAAACACCAACAAAACCCAAACAAAAGGTGGCAAAACTCCCACAACCAACCAACTAAAAAACAACGAAAAACCACACATCTGCCTGATGCATTATTTTAAGGACTTTTTTTACAGTGATTGGTTTGGTAAACCTTGGCATATTACTAACATGACTAAATATTACATTACTTTATAAATGGATGGGTAGCTCTAAAAATGGTGTGATGCCATTCTTTGATAGGAAACTAGGCAGAATGTGGTAGCTCATGAAAATTAGCATTTCAGAGATTGAGCAGGGAAGGAAGAACTTTTGGGTGAAAACACTTCAATCCTAAAATGAACCTGTTACTCTTGTTCTCAACATACAGACTAATGAAAAGATAGCACTGAATAAATAATACCTTAATATTTCATATTTACTGTATCTCTTGCAGTTGTGATAGACTCAGTAGGTACCTGTAACAAGTAGAATGATATTAAGCTGCAGCTGTTTTGTTTTTTTCTTTTTCTTTCCTCATCAGTTGCCAAATAGACTGGAAAAAAGGAAAGAATGTTACTCTGAAAACCATTAAGAAGAAGCAGAAACATAAGGGTCGCGGAACAGTTAGAACAGTGACAAAAACTGTTTCCAATGACTCTTTCTTCAACTTCTTTAGTCCTCCTGAAGGTAAACTGAATATTACTTTATCTGCATTAACTTTAAAAGTAGTATGTACTTTACTCACTTGTTTCTTCTTTTTTTTCCCAAGACCTGGTAAGTTGGCTTACTTAAAATAAGAGGGTGGAGGGGAAACACCAGTAGAAGAATTCATGCCTTTATATACAAAGCATTTGTTGAAATTTTTTGGGAATTTGTTAAACAGCGTCAGCTTTAACTGTTTCTGTATTTAACTGAGAATACTTGTGATGAATAATATGTATTTGAGTTTTCTTTATTAGAAGGAGAATTTTTTGAGTTGAATGGTAGAGTTCAGTTTAGTAGACTTTAACAGCTTATTCCTCCTGAAAGCTACCTTGTGAATTGTTACAGTTGTACAAACGTAGTGATCTTTGTTAGTAGCTTTTGGCCTAATGGGTGGTGTAAGTCTCTCCCTTCAGGCATTGTTTGGATGATCTTCTGTAATGGCTGCATGTATCTGGTTTGTAGTTTATTCTGTTAAAAATTCCAAGTTATTAACTCTTGGAGAAGGTAATAACACAAGAATAGAAAACTGCAAGAGCCCACTCCTCTGTGTGCTCACTAGTACAAAACTGGCAATAAGCCATCTTTTTGTAAGGAGGAACACTACCGAAAGCACTTAAGTGCTGAATACATCACGAAGCTTCAGTGAGAAAGCTGATTAAAGCCTCCAGAAGCATGCTGTTAGAACTCCAGTTGGCGCAGACACAAAAAGCTGTATGGTCATAATGTTAAAAAAAAAAAAAAAAAAAACAAGCTTTT
>NW_010548575.1:12973-24530 GCF_000687285.1 Phaethon lepturus
AAACAAACAAGCCTTTTGAATTGAAGATAACTTTTCAGATGGGAGACAGCAGAATGCTTGGTGTGTAAACAAAAGGAGTGAAAACCTGAGATTAGATTGGGGAACATTTTTAGGTGTTCAGGTGCTTCACAATGGCTTGCTTAATGGGAAATAATGTTGTTTTATGCAGGATGATGATGCTGAGGCAATCCTTGCTGCAGACTTTGAAATAGGTCATTTCTTGCGTGAACGTATAGTGCCCCGATCAGTATTGTACTTCACAGGAGAAGCTATTGAAGATGATGATGATGATGTAAGTATAAAGTTCTTTCAAAATTCTAAAATCTTTGAAGTAATGTTGCTTAAAGACTTCAGGTAATTTCTGACTTTTATAATGTTGGTATCCTTAGAATGGGATGTATCAAAGTTAGTTTCAGCCAAGCTTCCTAGAGTGTTCAGTAAAGAGGAGCACAAAAGTAATTCATCTTTGAAGTACTGAATTCAGAGTTTTGTGGTAGAAGTAGTGGTAGAAGCTGAGCACTTACACAAAATTAAATTCAGATATCCTGTATAAAGCTTTCCTAGGGTGGTGTACCCAATAGTTCGGTAGAAATATAATGGGCTGCCAGAGAACAAATTAGTCTGTCTAGCTGCTCAGCCTGTTCTTTGTGCTTACAGTGATACTGGGCTACCAAGCTCCTTGAGATTCAAGCCTGATCCTTTCAGGAGGGCACTCTAAGTAGAAAATGATAGATAAGCACATTCAAGCATGCTGAAGTATTTAAAGCAAGCTCTGCAAAAGCTTGAATTAAGGGCTTTAAAGGAGCTAAGCTTGAAAAACAAACCACAAAACCCCGGAACTTTATGCGGGTAAAATGTTTTTGTTCCCATGCCTCTGCACAAATGAGGATAGTTTGACAGTTAAGATAGCTTATCTAAGTCCGGCCTTAAAATTAATTTTTAGAATGTAAAATGGTAGCCCTTTAGTCTAAAGCCCTGGCTTGCGGAGGCGGAAGAGGGAAGTGACTGACTGTACAAATTGCCTTGGGCTTTTATACACCCTACTAGCCAGTAGCATTACCACAGTCTTAAAAGCTCTTCCAGTGTTCCACCTAAGGACTTATGGTAGCCAATTTTCTCTGCCATAGTGTAGCTTGAGAGATTGAATGCTGCTCATGCTGATGCATAAAGCATGTTTTAATGTCTCTGATATAGGAAGTTCTTACAGCACTATAAAGTGTGGTCTTTGGCATCTACTTGAGTTATCTGCCTGTGATGATATGAGCCATAAATGGCTGCATTTATGACACTATCAAAACCATTTCTTTTCTTTCCTAGTATGATGAAGAAGGTGAAGAGGCAGATGATGAGGTAAGTTTGACAGATCGCCTTGATTTAAATAGTTTCCCTTTTGTAGTTTTTTTGTCTGGAATAAGAGTTGCTTTAGTTTTTGAAGGCTCTGAACACTAAGTTTAAGTATTACTTATGAATGTAAGATACAGTACATCATTTTGTGGCTCTACGGTGAATATTAAAAAAAACCAAACCCCAAACACACAAAACAAAACTCAAAAAAACCCCACCCCAAACAAATCAAACAAAAAACCAAAACCACCACCAACAAATCAAGCTAGATGAAGACAACTCTAAGGTACCTTACAAACTAAGTTACAACTAATGTCAAAAAATGATGTGCTTTGTGGAGGGCAAACTAATAAGATATGCATAACTTAAAGTGTGAATTAATGTATTTAAGAGTATAATTTAATCTTCATTTTCTTGAAAATGGCTCAGGAAGCTGAATGGAGATAAGCTAGAGAAATACAAACAAATGTTTTCTTCCAGGAGGGAGAAGAAGAAGCAGATGAAGAAAATGATCCTGATTATGACCCAAAAGTAAGGAACTAAAAAAAAAGTTTGAAGTTTATTGTATACATATACACACTTAAAATTTTATGTAGGTTAAATCTTGATTTTTTTTTAATTTTTTTTTTTTTTTTAGTTTAAGTATTTAATCTCAATTCCTATGAGAAGTATGTTTTGACTGAGGCTATTGCAGTCGCAGTTCTGACAGACTAATATTGGTAGAGAGCAACTTTTTTTAAAGTTCTTTCTCCAACAATCATTTTGTAAAAGTAACTTTTGTCTTTGAGCACTGAAATTAGTCAGGCTTGGTTTTCTATAAACCTGCCTTGCAGCAAGTTGCTGCTGAAAATGTTCTCTAATGGTTGTAAGGACATGCAGAGAACTGCATAGTCCAGCTTCAGTTTTTGGGAACTTGTCACAAGCTGACTCTGGCACAGATTTTCCCAGCAGAGTACAAAACTGAGGCTTTTTCAGGGTAGATAATAGCAAGTCTTTTATTGCTTGAGGTAGCAGAAGTCAAGGTTCAGGAATGCATCTACAGCCAAGTACTAAAATGTGAACAGCCAAGAACAACTGGCAGCTTTCTTATTCCATGGGAAGGGCAAATCACTAGTCAGGCTCACTTTGCTGGAGAAGTGATTGTGAGCCACTCAATTAATAGCTTTTTCCTAGCTGAGGAAAAGGCACATTTGGCCACCTGAAACCATCTGATGATGGTAGATGAAAGTTGCAGTCATGAAACTGAAGTCTCTGTGAACTAAAAATGCCTTCTGCAAAATGTGTTTGCAATGTCAAATGAAGAGGCAGCATATTTTTGAGTAGGAATAGTTTGAGCTACAATCAAAGTACTATTGAAAGAATGACATAATCTTAGCATTGTACCTAGAAAGATGTAGGGTGTAGAACTGTTAATCAAAACGTACAGCCTGTTGGTGATGTTTCATCTACTACAGTGTTTCATCTACTACAGTGTATTCAAATTGCTTCCTATTCAAGAAAGTTTTGGAATCAAAATGGAACAGCTGCCAACATGGGCTTCTTATTACTACAATTTCAGATTGCTTTTCTAGGCTAACAGAACTGAGAAAGGGCAAGACTGTGTGCTCTGTTTCTGAGAGAACTGCCAAAGGGCTAGAGACAGTAGTGGTACTGTAGTGTATTGACATAAGAATAAATA
This sequence comes from Phaethon lepturus, assembly GCF_000687285.1. Classification (NCBI taxonomy): domain Eukaryota; kingdom Metazoa; phylum Chordata; class Aves; order Phaethontiformes; family Phaethontidae; genus Phaethon; species Phaethon lepturus. Next base: position 15,996 of record NW_010548575.1, read on the forward strand.
GTTGTAAGCTGATCACAGGCTGAAAGCCAGCTACATTTATTGAAGCACTGTGGTCCCAGAATAGCTATCCAGAGCAAAGTAGTGGAGTAAAACTCACAGCTGAACTCTGCCTGCAAAAAGTTTTTTCCTTCAATTCCCGTATTATTGTGATTGTTGGTTGTCTGTTTCAATATATCAGAACAAATCTTCCACATTAGAATTTTCTAACAACTGGAATATATTGCAAAAGATGTTTCCAGAGTGTGAAGAACGTACCATAATTTGATGTTTCATTGCATTGCTCTACAGTGGCTTCTGGAGTAGGGCTGTGCCCTTGTTACTGATTGCAGGTAGTTTCTTTTGCCTCAAATGGTGTAGAAGTCCCGGATGCCGCTTCTGAGCTGGGTTGTTTGTTACTATGCATAACTCTCCTCCTCCTTTTTCTTTCTAGTGTTAGTGTTTTTCAGAGTATCCTACCAGACTTAGTTCTGAACAGATTTTTGTTCTGGATCATCACCTATGCACTAACAAAGCCAAAATAAATGCACTGTGGATGTTGCCACGTCCAAAGGCAGTGGTATTACTAATGCTAGGCAACTAGTTTAAGGGAAAAGACGAAAGAAGAACTTGAATACTGTAACCTGAGGAAGTATGCTTAGCAATATTAATAATTCTTTTAAAACACTGGTATCTGTAAACTGGTATTTCCTTTTTTCTCAACAGAAGGATCAAAACCCAGCAGAATGCAAGCAGCAGTGAAGCAGTGTGTATGTGGCCTTGAGGATTACCTGCACTGTAATAGCCTAAACACAACTATTAGTTACTTACAGCCTTATGTTTTGTATCTTGGTAGAATTAAGTAACCAATTTGTTAAAAAAAGAAAACAAACACATAAGAACCAGTTTAAAATGTAGGTTCAATCTACCTAGCATTTTAACAGTATAATTTCTGCCAATATGTAGAATGCAGTAAATCCCCTAAAGCATGAATGTTAATTCATTGCTACATAGTTTTGGTTCTTGTGAAGTCTGTCATGTAGCTATTAGACTGCAGCTGTGAAGATTTTCAGAACTGTTAACTGAGACCAATATTTGTTTAGAGAAAACTTTCTCCTGAAGAACCAACCAAAGTATTTTTCAGCCCAGTAGTCTGAACGGGTTTAAGTCTGCTTGCACTAGCTGTGCCTTCATTACTTTGTTATAGAAATGGCAGTGACTTGTACTAACTAGGAGATGATGATGCATTTTGAATTTGACTACTTGAGAAGACTAGTATAACCTGTTTAATTTCCAACGAGACCACATTAAACATTCATAACTGTCAGCTTGTTTATGCTATGGGTTTTGTATTTTATGTGACATAGTGATCTACAAAAGAAACCTAGTCATCATATTAAGGTTATTGTTTACCACTGGGGTGTGAATAAAACCTAGTATTTTCAGAAGCTAGTCTTGTTTTATTATGATGTGTGTATCTGCATGTGTAAACTGGTAAGGCATATCTTTCATGCTGCAGTTCACTTCTTACTGGAAACAAAAGTTGAGAGTTACTGAAAAGTAAATTATATAGCATTTTAAAAACAAACACAATAGTTTGGAAAGTTTGATCTGTATTTTCCACTTGCAGTGTGATACTTGTGAATATGAACTAGATGTTTCAGTGATTGGTCAACACTGCCATTTTGGAGAAGACAAGTTTTTAGAAGTGGTGCTAGATCTGATAAAGGACTTCGGTATTGCTGTGCCTGCCTCTAAAGCATTGGTTATTAGTATGAAATCTGGAGCCAACAAAGGTGCCTCGGATTTCTAGTCTGTGGAGACAGGTTGTCCTGAACAAAATCAGCCTTGCAGCCCAAGGGAGTGCTAGAACAATTAGCTGTATTCTAGTTTGTACTCACTGTATCAAGCTTCTACAGAGGAGGAAACAAACTCCAAGGAATTCCTTTCTCCTCACCTAATGTTCTGTTCACTACACTTATGTTTGCATGTTCTGGCTCATACTTTGTCCATATAGGGTGTTCATTGTCAGTTGAAACATATGGGGTAGAAGATCTCTCTATACTAACCTTGCCTCTAGCCTGGCAGTGGAGGTGCTCTTGAGATGTGGATTTGAATGCACTTAACTTGAAGAGACTATGAACTGATATCTTCCATTTGAGTTTTCCCAGTTGGTAAGATGCTACTGTAGTCTGTGCAGTCTTGTCCTTCACAGAACTATAGAAGTTCTGATCTTCTAAGCAAGTATCCAGATAACTTTTTGAGGGATGGGAAGGCCCTCGTAGGGTTGGAAAGAGATGTCCAGCTAGCCAGGGATTGGTTTCTGTAGTAACTACTCTTTTTTTTCTTGCCACTGATATACTGACTTAGTTAAAGGTTTGAAAAGAGCAGGGCAAGCAGGAGGCAACAGCCACATGAGGGTGGGGCTGGTGGAAGAGTTTCCCTAGTATGTCTTTTGCTTGGAGGGTAAGTAATACAGAATGAAACTTATCCCAGGTGCCCTTCTGAATCCTCAGCCCCCCTGAGAAGGAAGAGTGCGCTCTGACTAAACGGTTTTTTTTTTTAATTCCTTGAAGGCTTAAATACCATGCTGCTACATTTCAGAATCTGTCAGACTTCATCTTTCTCCTCTCCAGATATTTATGGATTTGAGAGAAGGAGCTCTTGTTATCTGTAGCTGTGTATAAAAACAGTACTGGTGAAGCTGTGCTCTTAGGTGTTTTTTAGGTAATACATAGAACATAGCGTAGAAAAATACAGTAATGAAAGGTTAACATCACACTCTATGGTAGCTGTGTGTTAAAGTAGATGTGGTTGTGTTCTTGTGATATAAATCCTGACAGAATATACTTATCCTTTTAGGCACTGTCCCTGCCAGGTGTTTGGGTGTCACTTGGTCTCTTCTCTGAACATCTTCCAAGGTTAAGTTTAAATTTAAAGTTAAGTTTAAGTTTAAACTTCAGGGCATGCGGAGACCAAACTGGTGGTATGTTACAAGCCTGAGCAGTCATTAATAAGGGGCTTTGGCGGTTCATAATTTTGGACATGAGAAGTCTCTGAAGTCCTTACTTAGATCTAGCCCATTTTTACTAACAGCATCTGGCAACTGCATATTAAAGAGAAAGCACTGTCAAAAGTTGTTTGAATTTCAGAAGCCACTGTTCTTAAGAAATTCAGCTTGTGATTCAATTACTGTCTCGTTTAATATGTTCATTTCATACAATGGGATACAATATTTGAAAAGGGGAGTTGGTAGGTACCAAAGCCCACCTGCAGCCTGCAAGATCCAGAGCTATGAATCCATCTCTGTCAACAGATTTTGGTAAGCTTCTCTCTAGATTGACTTACTAGTTCTAAATCATAGTTCTTGTGCTTTCCAGACTGCAGCAAAAGGAAGGATATAATCATACAAATTGAGGTGCCAGTTCTTATGGCATCAGTTAAATAAAAACTGGTTTGGTGCTTAACATAGTTTCGTGATCAACAACAGTATTGTTTAACAATTCTGAAAGGCAGTATGTAGCAGGAACATTAAACTTGCAACATTGATTGGAGCATTGTGACTCATTCTTTTCACTTCTCATGGATTTATACCAGCTGTAGAGAAACTCCTTAGTGTTTGAGTGGGGTTTGAGGAGAGTAAGTTACCTTGTTGTTAACAAATGCAGGCTAGGAAAATGTGTCACTGAAACAGGATTTCTTGGTCAGTTGTTGCAGTACTGCACCAAAATTTAAGATCTGTGTAAACAGTGTCGCCTGTCCAGTTTTGGTTGCTGGGAGGATTATCTTAGAGAAAAAATGGGGAGAAAACAAGTAGGAGAATTAACTGAGACTTTGGATGAGAGGGAAGAGTGCTCGGAGCTTGCACTTGAGGGAGAGGGATGCTTCTTGGTAATTGTACACTTACAGGAAATGTACATTAGGTTACATTAGCACTAAAGGGTTTTCCTGTCTGGTGTAACTTTGTTAACGGTGTAAAAAAACAAACAAAAAACCATCCTGAAATAAAGTAGTAGACCATATTTAGATGGTCTAGGACCAAACTTAGCATTCTTAAGTTTTACTTTCTGGAGAAAGGTGATGTCAGGTGCAGTTAGAAATGTTACATTGGATTATTTAAACACTAGGCATATCAACATTTCCTACCAATGTCTCCTGTGGCTAGCTAGCTTCATAAAATCAGATTCTTAGTTGGATTCTTGGAACTGATGTTTCCCAAGCTATATAGCAGATATTATCATTTTGACATGTTTTTACTTGTTAAATGAAAACAAACCAAAACAGCAGAATATAGAGAACTGCAGGAATCAAATGTGTTCATCTTTGCCTTCAAGCTGGTACTTAAACTTCTCCCTGTGTTTTAAGGCCTGTTATTGTAGACATGATTCAGAAATTGATGGGGAACTTGTACACAAATGGGTGATTAGCTTGCCAGAGATTTCCTGTTTCCAAAGGTGTCTGTGCAGCAGTTGTTTTTTGTTTCTCTGATGCCTTGTATCAGGGAGGAGGATTGTGCTGTGGCATTCTCAGTGGCTTAAGGAAACAAAATGCTAAACCCCTCAGGACAACATCTGAGAATGAAGGCATTTCTGTATCTTGACAGTCTCAATGCCCTGCTAGGTTGGGGCTAGAGCCCATCGGGGTAGGTAGACTCAGCTTTCTGGTGCTTCCTCCTTCATTCTGTGCAGATGTAGCCCCTCCAATCCAAGACTTTCTTGTACAGGTCAGAGAAGTTGCTACCACACCTTCAGTTTCATTTCTTAACTGCAGTTCTGTGTGAGATGCACAGATTCCCTGCAAGTTTTCAAAAGGGTGTTGAAGTAATGCCTTTTAATTGCTAATGCTTACCTAAAGTGAACACTATTTTCCATCTGCTGGAAATAGTAAGTCTTCTGAAAGCTATCAAGAGGAGTTGGAAGTTTGTCCATGTGGCATGTTGGACGAGATTTTTCTCATCATTCTTTAAATCCTCCTGTTAGACCTCTCCGCAGACCTAGGAGTCTTCCACATGTGGCCTGTGTCTCAGCTTTTGTAGGAAAACTAAGGCAAGTAAAGCAGACAAGACAGAGCACACCAAGCAAAAGATAAGCTATTCCACATTGGGGTCTGCTTGGTGTATACCAGAAGTGGGCACACAAGGAGTGTAGCAGAAGGGCTCTTGTTTTCACAGGTATCTGAATTGTGCTGAGTTAACAAGAAAAGCTGTCTCTGCAGCTGCAGAGGGGGCTTAGCTCCTGAATTTAGCTGTTGTGAGCTGTGCTTCTGTATGCTCAAGTGGTGTGAGTATCTGCCCAAACTTTAGGTTTATCCTGCAGCTGATGAGAAACAGTCAGTATATTCTGAACTTGCAGTGTGTTTTACTCAGCAAGCACTAGGTAATCAAATCTAAGAAACATAGGTCATTTAAACCCTTTTACAGGCTAGCTTTTCTCTACAATGTGTGATTAAGCACTTTTTAATATTTTAGAAGATGGCTATCTCTGAAGCGCAAGGGACTTTGGAAGAGCCAGGCTGGAGCAGCTGCAGTGCTGGTAGCCTGTGCATTGCACACAATTTCTTCATTTGGTACTTCCATGGGCTATAGGGAATGCTAAGGCCTGGGGAAATGTGGTTGATAGTTACAGCAAATCTTCCATCTATTGATGCCCGCTTTACTGTGGAGTATCTACACATGTTGGTGGGATGGAATTTGTAAAAGGAAAGTTTGCCCCCCAAAACACCGGTGCAGCGCTTCAGTCTTCGGTCAGCAGCAGTTTCCAGTGAAATTACTGGGAGATGGTAAAGATCAAGAAAAATACTTCAAGTAGTAACCACTTGCCATCTAATTGCTTGAATCTCACTTTGCAACACATCTATTTGTCATGTATTTCTCAACCCTTGTCTATTTTTGTTTTCCTCTTTTTCCTTCTGTCTAGCAATGACCAGCTCCTGTTTCCTTTGCGTTTCCTTCTTAACCCTCTTTCTGTTTTAGCCACTTCTCAGTAGCGGAAGAAATGATGATGTTTAAGGGTTGTCACTCAAGATGGATTTAGCATCCCTTTGAATCTAATAGTTGATAGTTGTGGTGTTGAACTGCAGATTCATTACCCAGGAGAACACTAGTAAAATTACGGGGTTTTTTGTCTTTCATGGTGTCTTCCCAAAACAATGTTTAACTTGCCTCAGGGTTTAAAAAAAGAACACTTATTACTTTTACTGTAATTACTCTTTCATTTAAACTACTTGAGTCTAAGTTAGGGAGCTTATGATGTAGGAGACCAGTGTATTTAACAACCAAACATTTCTGTCACCACTATCAACTTTGTCCATGGAAAAGGAAAAGATCAATAAGGAATAAGTGAATCTTGGATGTCGAGACTTTCAAGGATCAGATTTGGTGCCTTTTCAGGTTGTAGTATTTCAGGTTTGACAGTAGGAGGCATCTGCACATCAGGTATTTCAGGAGAAACAGATGCAGAACCTGCATAGTATTCAGTGGAACTTCAATAAAGGTAGCAGATGTGGAACATTTAATGTAATTGCTGTGGTTTAAATACGTATTTAAAGAAAAGTAAAATCTCAGTGGGACATGTAGTGTGCATAACTATGGTGAATGTGGTTTTTCAAAATACTAATGTAAGAAACGTTTCTGGAAGTTCAGTTTTGACTTTTGTCTAGGAAAATGAAGTTTGTTATCATTTACTGCCAAATTCTGCACAATTAAATTAGGGTATCTTATTCTTCTACCATGAAACTGTCAGTATTTCATCTTACCCTAGTCTCCTCGCGTTTGACTGATAAGGTGTTTCTGGTAAATGTAGTTTGTTTTAAATGGCTGTTAATATTTGTTGGCTTACAGAGTACAAGTTTAAATGGATGTTTTGCATGTTTACTTCTGATCACATGCTCAGGTGAACTGCACCAGGAATAAACGGTTGTTGTTGTGAGTCTATACATTAGCAGAATATGTCCATCAGTGTTTAGAGTTGGGTTAAAAATCTGACCTTCAACACTTCAGAGAACTTTATGCCATGGAAGGCCCAAGTAGAATGAATTTAGAATTTAGTCTCTTTCTCCTGTATATTTGATTAAAATCTTTGGCCTTCCATGCTAGTCTCACCTTTTTCCTTTGATTAATTAAAAATTACTATTAGCACTGAGAAGCAGCACAAAAGCTCACGTGAAAATGTATAGATACGGATTACGTATTAGTGTCCTTTGGTATTACAGGGCAGTGTTCTGGGGCGGGGGGACAGGTCTCGAATGCTTGCGGGGCTTCCGAGTCTAAGGCTAGTTTCCATACCACCAGTGAGTGCATTTGCTTGGAATCAAATGGGTATTCACTTACAGCAGTGGTGCAGCAAACCAAAACTGAACAGGTGAATTCTTAGGAATTAGTCATCTGTAAGTTTAGTTCAATGTCCTGTGCCTTACATAAACTCAGTGTCCTAATGAGGTTGGTCGGTATAGATGAATACACTTTGCCCAGTTTGTGTTAGTTTGACAATTTCAAAATTACGCCTCTGCTCACGTGGCGCACTTAAATCAGGAGTGGGGAAGTAGGTGCAGAAGACATCAGGTGGAAGCCCAAGCTGTCTGTGAGGCCCCTGGCGTGTGCGCCAGCAGCACGAGGTGCAGAGATTTGCGCTGGAGAATTTCGGTTCAAATGGCAACGAACCGCAAACTGAGGCGGTCGCGAAAAGTGTTTGGATCTCTTGAACTAGCGTGTGCTTCGTTAAAATAGGCGCAAGATGGTTGTGAGAATGAGCTGTACCTTGTAGTATATATATTAAGCTCTGAGGAGGAGGGACAGTTCTTTAGATAAATGGACATTTAAGATATTAATCTCCTTTTTTTGTTCAGTTTGTGGCTAGTAAGTTGCCTTTGTTACTGATTGGAGCGTCTTCCAGTTACCTCAGGAAAGATAAAACAGCTAAACAATTGTAATTGTCTTTATTACTTTGTTTACCTCTCAACAATTAATCAAAATTAACTTTGAACTTCAAGGGGAAAAGATTGTAAGAGGAAATCCTTTTAAAAATGTTATCAGAGAGAAACTCCATTGGAGCTATCATTAATACTGATTTTTCTTTTTTTATTCTAAAGTGTTCCTACTGACCAATGCTATAGCATCACCTGCTTCCTAGCTGCCAAGTTTATTGTGAGAAGGGGTTTTTTTATGGCCATGTTAAATACTAATTAAAAAAAACAACAGTGTGCTCAAACATAATATGAAAGTCCAGCATGTGGCTGATGCTGGCATTGTCAGCCAAATTCAGTTCTGTGGGCTTTTGATTTACATCTAATACATCAAAGGATTTCAGATAGATAGTTTAATATTAACCTTCAGTCACTTTTCTACTCAAATTAATTTACAAGCTAACCTTAGGGGAAGAGTCCAAACAATAAGCAAATGTGTGGCAACAAAGCAGAAGAAAAGAAAAATGCTCGTTGCTGTTTGTCAGTTTCGCGGCTGTATTCCACGCTCCCCACCTCCAGTCTACTTTTAAAATCCCCCGGTAACGAGACGCTGGTGCTCCCTTCGGGAAGGGACGGGGGTGGTCGCCAGTGCGGGTTTTA
>NW_010548576.1:0-5494 GCF_000687285.1 Phaethon lepturus
CCCCGTGCTGGGCACCCCAGCCCCCTTCACCAGGATCCTGTCCCCAGGGTCTCCCCCAGACTGAGCTCCCAGCATCCCAGCTGGGGTTTTGCCTGGGTGGAAGTCCTGTCCTGACACCCCACACACACACACGATTGGGGCACCCATGGGTGCTGGCCTCTGGCCCACAGGCGAGAGGCCATCTGGCGTGCTGCCACAGGGAGCTGGGTTGTCACCCCGGTGTTTTGGTGACACCTCCTTGTCCCCCTTTCACAGTCGGCTTCTGGGACGCCTTGGTCTCGCGTTGAAGCCGTGGCTCCACTTGGTGCCCCAGCATGGTCTCATTCTTTCTGCCCCCCAGCACTTTGGGGCTGGGGGCATATCTTGGGGGTGATTCCGGGGAGCTGGGGCACGGGGCACCGCAACTTTGCCCCCCGTGTCCGCTGCCAGCACAGCAGCAGAGGCTTAGCAGTGTTTCGTTCCCCCGTCGTGGGTGACATGAGCTGGGTGCGCAGGCGGAGGGGACGCTGTGACAGTTGGCGTTGTGGGCACCCAGCCGGTTTGCCTCCTGCCCGCGGGCGCCTTCCTGTGCTCCGTCGCCGCCGCTTTGATTTCTCGCCCACATTCCTGCAGGCGTAAAGGGCCTTGAAAGGAGGTGAGCCGGGCTCTAATGCCCTCGCTCGCTTTGTCCCTGCGTGGCCTGGGTGCTCGGCACCGGTTTTTGTTTGGCTCCGTTCAAATCCGCTCCTGGCCACGGGCCTCAGGGCAGCAGCATTTTCTGAGCCCCAGCTGCAGCCGGAGGGCTTGTGCTGGGCTTGTCCTGCCCACACCATCTCCCAAGCTCCCAGTTCTGTCCAGTTCCTCCCAGTGGGGATGCTGATCCCTGAGTTGGGGCTTCACTGCAGCCTGGTGCGTGCACATCTGCACTGGGGCTGGGGTCCTGCTCCCCCCACACCTCCTTCTGGGCTGGGACGCTGCTGGGCTGCTCAGTGCCGCTCTCTGTGCTCCCAGGTTTTGCGGGGAGTGCCTGCAGCCCTGCCTCCAAGTGCCATCCCCGCTCTGCCCGCTCTGCCGCATGCCCTTCGACCCCAAGAAGGTAGAGAAGGCTTCCAGCGTGGAGAAGCAGCTTTCCTCCTACAAGGCTCCTTGCAGAGGCTGCAGCAAGAAGGTAAAGCTCGCGGGAGAAGGCTGCCTGTTGCCATCCCCCATGGGCATGGCTTCATTCCACTGCCGATTCCGCAGACGTGGTGCCGGGGAAGGGAGGTCACTTGTTGTCTGCGGTTGGGTTTGCGGAGTCCCCTGCTCGGCGGGTCCCCAAACTGTGCCTGCGAGGTGTGGTGTCCCCTGCATGTCGCAGCTGCTGCCGTGGGCCCTGCAAGCGGGGCTGTGCGGAGATGAAGGCGCTCTCTCCTGGCTGCCTTTGTCAGCAGACTGGAGCTATAATTAGACAGCGGGGACCTTCAAAAGCAGGCTGAGGTTTTCCTGCAACACAGGAGAGGCTGAGACAAACCAGCTCTGCTGCTGCTCCTAATGAGGGTAAGGATTTAGCTCTTGCTTAAGGTGCCACAATCCCAATGGCCGTGGGGAGGCTGAACCAGCAGCGTGGCCTGACCCAGCCTGGGGCAGTCTGGTCTAGGACGCTTCAGAGACCAGCTGTGAAGCTGTGATTCATGGTGCATCTCCGCTGATGTGTTTCCTGGCTTCCGTTAACTTTGAGGATCTTCTTGTAACTCCCCGGCTGCGGCCCAGGAATGATCCCATACGCTGTCAGAGCAGTTTGGGGTTTTCACCTGTCAGCAGTTCCTCCTTTGCAAAAGAAAATGGGGCTATTACTACGATAATGCAGCCTGGGTGGCTTGTGTGTGACCTCTGGGGACACAGGCAGCAAGCATGCAACCCCAACCTCCGTCCTGCAAGGAAGGACAGCATTTCCACGCTGGTGTGGGTCCTCCTGCGCAGACCAGTGTTTGCTCTGATGTTTGTTGGCCAAAACTGCTCTCCCAAGCTGTAGTGGAGGCTCCAGTGGTGCGTCTGGAAGGTGTTGCAGCCTCTGGGAACGTTTCTTCTCTCGTTTTTCTTCAGGTCACCCTTGCGAAAATGCGCTCTCACGTCTCGTCCTGCACAAAGGTGCAGGAGCAGATGGCCAACTGCCCCAAGTTCATTCCAGTTGTCCCCACGTCCCAGCCTATCCCCAGGTACTGCCATGTCCCTCCTTGTAGAATGCACCGGCACTCATCTCCGTTAAAAATCCGAGCATGTGTTTTACTTTTCCCTGGGCAATCACAGCGAGAAACATCAGCACCTTTTCCCTCGGCCACCTGCAGCTCCTGTGCTGCCCTGTGTTTCAGAGCATGGCGTGGGAGGAAGAACCGACCAAACCGGGGTGGTTGAGCGTGCGGCTGGGGTGGGAACGGGCCGGTCTGGTTTCTGCTTTGGGTGGGTATTGCAAAGCCAAGCAGGGGGCAGCTGGCTTAGTCTGGTAGGAATCAATTCAGTCCCTTCCCAGGGGATCTGAGCTCATCCTTGCTCCCTTTAGCAATATTCCAAACCGCTCGACGTTTGTATGCCCATACTGCGGAGCCCGGAACCTGGACCAGCAGGAGCTGGTGAAGCACTGCATGGAGAACCACCGCAACGACCCCAACAAAGTGGTGAGCGATGCTGGGGCAGGCTGCTTCTGTGCAGGGTAACTCCTGGAAATCCAAATACACCCTAACTGATGCTGCCTCCGAGGCCACCAGCATGCAGAGCTGCTGCTCTGCATAAAGTACAGCTGTATTTCCAGCCCCTTTAGTTTGTTTTAAATCCTTTTGGTGGGAGGTGGGAACCTGCCTCTGTTTGCTTTGCTAGAAGCTCTCTGGAATGAGCCGCCTCTGTCCCCCTGTGCCTGCAACCTGGGTGGTGCAGGATTTCCTCTCCCCATCCCCTCTGGGTTGACCGAGGTGGGGAATTTGCAACTCTGGCACCATCTCAGAAGGGCTTGTGCACACGTGTGTAACTTATCAGTGGGCTAAAAGCAGCCTGGGCCACGTGCCAGAGGCTCTGTGCACCGAAGGATCTGCTCAGGGGGCTGGGAGACCCCCTGTTTGGCACGTCCTCTGCAGAGCACTCTCTGTCAGAAAGTGGGGGGACCACTACTTGCCTCTCCCTCCTCTTGTGGCTATGCCAGCCCCCCCAGGGGAGATAGAGGTGGAGGTGGTCTGTGCCCACAAGTCATGGATCCCCTTCGTCCCTGCCCACTGCAGGTGTGCCCAGTCTGCTCAGCCATGCCCTGGGGGGACCCCAGCTACAAGAGTGCCAACTTCCTCCAGCACCTCCTCCACAGGCACAAGTTCTCCTATGACACCTTCGTGGTGAGTACGGCCCTGAGCCGAAACAGGGTCATCTTTGCCCCCGCCTGGGTGATGATGAAACCAGCCCTTCCTTTCCTGTGCCGGCACTGGCCCAGCCCACTGTACAGCCCCTCAGGAGGGGAAAGGGACGGATCCTCCTTTGGGCTGTGCGGGAGGCACGTGGCACACGTGTAGCCCCACTCAGGAGAGTCCCCATGGGTGTGGGGCTGGGCTCCCAGCCTGCCCCGAAGGTGCTTGAGCTGGCTGTAGGCAGACACACCAGGAAAACATCTCTGAAGGAGGAGAGGGAAATGATGGTTTGTTTCCTCCCTGTGCTCCATTAAATTCTTCCCCTGAGGAACTGTAACACAAAAGCCCTTTTCTTTGAGGCTTCACCAGTAGTGGGAGGGGAGCAGCCCAGCCTCGGGGCTCGGGGGGGCCGGGTCTGGCTGCTGTGTGTGTGTCCATGGCCACCCTCTCGGTGGGGGGGTTGCTGACTCCTCCTGTGTTGGGGTAAGGGAGTGATCGCCCAGCTTTGGCTGCAGGGACCGAGGGGAGGTTTGTTAGCATCCTGCTTTTATTGCAGGGACGCTCAGTTTCAGGGAAAGAAACCTCCAACTATTTATAGAGAAATGTCCCCACTTAGGGAGTGATTGCTCTGTTGCATAATCCCAAACCGGAGCACTGGAGAAGCCCATGGCCTTGCTAGAAACATTTGCCCTTTGGCCACAGCTTCTCATGTGGACATGTTTCGTCCCTGCCCACTGCCAGGTCTAAGTGTAAGGCTGACGTTGGCAGATTCCAGGCAGGAGGGGGACTGCAGGCACAAGGGACGCCCCAAAAAGCGTGATGTTCCTGGGACCTGTTTGCCAGAGGAGATGGAGGCTCATAGCCTTGCGGGGACAAGAAGGAGCAGGAAGGGCTCCTTGCCTTGGCCACCCCACCTGCTTGATGGAGGCTGCATGGTGCGGCTGTGCCAACTCTCCTGACTTGCCCCTCTCTGTTTTTAGGACTATAACATCGATGAGGAGGCAGCATTGCAGGCTGCCCTGGCACTGTCGCTCTCTGAGAATTGAGGGTGACCGCAGAGCATCGGTTCGGACCCCCCTTGCACCCCGTCTCCTTTTGCACACTCTCGACCTTCCTGCTGGGGAGGCATGGAGCTCGTCAACCCCCGGAGACCCGCTGCCGCCTCCCTTTCCTCTCCTCTCCGGGCAAATCCCACCTTGTTTAAGAAGGTGGAATCTCTTTAGCGTCGCGCTGGACCGGTGAGTGAGCAGAGATGTCCGCTGCTGGGAGGAGAGAGCAGTCGGCGCCGAAGAGCTGGGATCGTTCCTTGGTTAGGCATTTCATATCCGTATACGGAGTATATACCTGTATCCAGATCTATTTATTATTAGATGCTTTTTGGCACCATTTGTCTTCATGCTCTCTGTTGCAATTGCATAGGTACGTAAAACTATGATGCATTTTATGCAGAAATGCCCTAGTTTGAAACTGTAATCATCCACGTCCTTTTTGAAAAGGAAGAAAATGGCACGGAGCAGCTTTTTTTTAAACCCTACAAGGCTATTTCCAGAGACATCGGTCTGTCCTGTTCCCTGTGCAGCAGGCAGGAGCTGCCTCCTTTGCCTGCTACTGCATGGGCTGGGCTGAATCCTGGGGTGAGATGGTTGCCCTCGTGTGCCATGTGATGGCAGTGGGTTCGGAGGAGTCTGCGGGGATGGCGTCTGGTGAAACTCTCTCCTTCCTCGTTTTGTACCGGCTCTTGTGATACTGAGTTCTTGCATTTTTCTACATAAATCGGCACGATGCCTTTTCCACGTTTTATAGAGCGGGAACAGAAGCTGTTACTCTTCACACTGCAATATCTGTCACAGAGGACAAGAGTATTTTTTATGGAACATTATTAAGAAAGTATATTTTTAAAAAAAAAAAAACAACAAAACCCAAACAAATGAACATGCTGTGGATTTGAAATTGGGCAGGAGGCAGGAGCTGGACCCCGGGCCGACGGGTGGGACTCTGTAGGGGCTGTGGGAAGCGCAGGGGTGTCCTCTTTGGTTATTTCTGGGCCGTTCCCTTCCTGTGTTGGCGTGTTTCTCCACAGGTGGGTGGTGATGGGGAAGAGGCCGGGTCAGAGTAGCACCTCATCGACTGGAGGAGCGGGTGCCGAGCGGCTC
>NW_010548576.1:5635-6971 GCF_000687285.1 Phaethon lepturus
ACGGGGGGAGCGGGTGCCGAGCGACTCGCCGGGCTGCCTTGAGGAGCAGCAGCACCACTTGCTTTCTTCAAGAGCTGCTTGGCCGGCCGTGTTCTCTGAGCCGCTCATCCTCTTCAGGGCGCGTGGTTGAGCTCTCGATGACTTAAGCTTAGCTCCAGCAGGCAGAGCTCTGTGGCAGTGCTGGATGTGGCCATGGGCAGGGCATGATCCGGAGTGGTGGTTTTCTATCTGAGTGTGCAGCAAGGGAGCAGGCAGGTCAGTTGTGGCATGCTGGCACTCGGTGCGGAGCAGCTGGGTTGTGTCTGGGCAGGAGGGACATCTACCCATGCAGGATCCCATCCCCAACGCTGAGCATCTGGTCCCCCTGAAATAGGGGATTGCATCTCCCTTTCCCAGGTTTCTTTCCTGGCAGTAGGGCACACCTGGGCAGATGTTGATCCAGGAGATGCTCCATAGCATCCCAGTGACCTCTCCTCCCCGGTCCCCTTCCCTTCTGCGCGGGCTGCAAGTCACGTCCCGTCTGAGGGGTCGTTGCTGGCGCTGGGGCAGAGGAGCTTTATGCTGGGACCCTGCCACCCTTTGGAGTCACACCAGTGATGGGGTTAGCTCAAGGCTGACGATGAAGGAACTGCAGGGAGGTGGTGATTCATGGTACCTGCAGACCTGCCATGCCGCCTTCCAGCAAGGGTTTGCAGAGAAGAGGGGTGGGAGAAGCAATCCCTCTGCATGTCCCTGCTCGGAGAAGTGCCCTTTAGTGGATTGTCTGAGACCTGGCTCCAGCCTCAGCTCTGCTCTAGCAATACTGTCTTGTTTTTTACTTTTGATTTGAATAGTACTGGGTGTTTTTGGGGGCTGTGAGCTCCCCCGTGCCACCGGCAGCCCTATGAGGAGTGTGCAGAGACCATCCGCGCCCTTGGCAGAGGGCAGGGAAAGGGCTGGAGCTGCTCTGCTCCCCTCCTTTGAGCCAGGCTGGCGAGGAGGGATGGGGTCTTGTCTTACCAGCATGGCATAGCTGGCACCTGCCCAGCCCAGGGGATGTCCCTGGTGGGACGGAGAACGCTGGCGTCTCCCAAAAGGGACCCAGGAGGGTTTCCCTGTCCTGTCCTCAGCTGGGACCCTCAGGTCCCTGGAGCATCCTCCATCAGAGCTCTCGCTTTGCAGCGAACTCCCTGCCTCTGGAACAGCACTATTAACCTCTCCGTCTCCTTCCTTCCTTCCTCCTCCTCTTCCTTTTTGCCCCACAACGCCAGAGCAGGGGCAGCAACAAGCTGCTTTTGTAAAGCACTTTAAGGCACAGGCTGCGAGGGTGCAGGCAGGTGCTGCGCTGCACCGGCAG
>NW_010548577.1:0-2063 GCF_000687285.1 Phaethon lepturus
GGGCCGGTCAGTACGCCTTTTCCCAAGTCAGGATGTGCAACGGGTGATTTTCTTGTCTCTGTCGCGGGGAGCGCAGCCCCCGGCAGCACCTGTGGCCTGGTGTGAGAGCTCCGTGGACACCAGGGAAGCGTCAGGGACGTGGTTTTCCTCACTGCTGCTTGAGAAAGCTGTGAGTAGCGACAAAGGCAGCAGCGCTGGCCAGAGCAGGTGAGGAGGGCCCTGGGTAGCTGTTGTTTGAGAAGCCTGGCTTGTGTTCTCACAGCAGCAGCAGGGTCCTCGGGAAGGAAAGTGAAAGCGTTCTCTGTGTTAACGTTTTCCTTGTGGGCGTTCTGTGTTTGCCTGCTGTCCTGGATGCAGAGGCAGGTGGGTGCTAATGCTGCCCGAGAAAGGTCCTCCTTGGACCAGGCCTGGTGTTCGGGAGTGCAGCAGGGGGTGTCTGCCTAGCAGGGCTTGGCTCTGAGGTGCAGAGAAGAACTTCTTGCAGACTTCTGTGTCATGTTTCACTTGTGTCAAATCAGTTTCAACATCCCACTTCAGATATGTCTTGCTTTCTGACGCTGTAGCACTATTAATAAATAACTTTGGTTTTTAATATAAGATTTTCAGGGAAATGTGGCTTTAATTAACTTCCAGAGGATTTATTGGCACATGAGCAGATGTGGACTGTCCTGTTTTAGGAACCTGTTTGGCCTGGCTCTCGGTTTCTGCATGGGGGATTGGCACCTTTAAGCTGCCCAGGTGTGTAGTTGGCCTTTCCAGCTGCACTCCCAGAAAAAGACTTAATGTGGAAGTTAGCTGTTCCCATGGTGCAGGGTGCCTAAAGCTGGCACGTTTACTTATTGTGGTCTTATGATTACTAAATAGCCCTTAACTATGTAATCTACCAAGTGGAAAATGGTAAGAGGCTGTAAATGCTCTTGTATGAAAGTTCTCTGGTAATTCATCCTGAGTGTTTGGCATTTATTGTTTTGTTTTGAAAGTGACCTGCAAGTGGAAAAAGAGCTCCCTGTTTTTCCATATGGAGAGCTCTTGCACCCTTTTCCACAGCCACTCCTACTATTCCCACCCTTAAGAAAAAGAAAAATTAATTTCTTACTGCTTTTTATACTGAAAGTGTGATGTCCTACCAGCAGCAGTTATGGGTCTTGTTGATGCCCGTTTGCTGTGTGTGTACATGATGTCCCAAGACTGTACACACAGGTCATGCTGCCTGAGCAGGTGCGAGCAGGGGCTCCGAGTCCCCATCCCTGGTACTGCTCGGAGCCTGGCTGGAGAAGGCTATGACAACTGGATCCAACTTGGATGTCACCCTGCTGCAAATGAGAACTTGGACTAGATGGGTCTTTCTGTGTTTTACAGCCCCTTAATCATTTTGGGAGAATTTTGAAGACTTCTTTTCCCTCAGCTGATAAGCAGTTGGGCTGCAATAGTAGAATAGAAATCTAGTGCTTCCATACAGAAAAATGGGGCAAGATTTGGTACTTCTGTCAAGGAAGGTAAAACTCTGTGTGTGTGGACAAACTTACAGGAGGACTGGGGCAAATATGGTAGAAGAAATGACTTTTTTTCTTTGATTTTGGTTTGGGTGTTGTTTTTTTTTTTTTTTCTCCTCCCTGTTCTGGCAGTTCGGTTAATTTAAAACAGTTTACTAGACTGAGAGGTATTCTCTGGCTCCTGTCCCTGCAGGGTTTCCTAAAAGGAGAAGAGTGATATGGGTGTAAAGTTGATTAGCCTTAAAAAAAAAAAAAACCACAAACAAACAAAAACCACAAAAAAAAAAGGCCAAAATGTTATGTTTGGAATGTGGAGTAAATGGGGTGTTTTATGCCAGTTAAGTGTTGTAAAAATATTTTTGTGAAACAGTTGTATGTTTTTGGATGTTTGACTTGTTTATTTAGAGGCAATTTTTAAATTATATGTAATAAAGGTTACTGTTAGGGAATGTGTTGGTTGTAGGCATCTCGTGATTAATAGAAGTTTCTGTTGATATACTCAGTTTCATCAGCTTTCTTTTTCCAGGTTTCTTGCATGTTATAAACAGGAAGTCCCATCCTGCATTCCTG
>NW_010548577.1:2094-21009 GCF_000687285.1 Phaethon lepturus
TTAGGAAGTATGGCAACCTTATTGTATAAATAGTTTTAAAACTTTCAAGTTCATCTTGAAAGTTTCAGTGTATTTAATAAGTTTTATGTAAGGGTGACTTCTAAACCTGGAAAGTATGAATCCTGGGTGGGGCTTGGGGGTTTTTTGTTGGTAGGGTTTGTTATGTGTTTTTGTTTGTTGGGGTTTTTTTCTGTAGTTCTTTGTGTAAGTTTGTGCAGTGAATGTTGCTGACTGCTCCAGCTTTGTCTGCAATAGTATGGGTTAGTGAAGTGTACTTCTGCTGTACTGGGGAAGATGAGGTAGCAGTGCAGCATTTATGTGGGGGTGGTTAAATTCCCAGCTGTGGACCCGCCTTCTGTGTGAGCTGTCCCCCCGTGGGGACATGGATATGCTGTTTAGTAGGGATATGAATGAGAAACTGTGTTTTCTGGTATTGGAAAGCTGAGATTTCAGTAAAGTGATCCAGGCGCAGTCTCTTAAGAGCATTTAAACAGTACTTCCTGATGTCTCATTTAAAGCCGGTATTGAAGTATTTGGGTCCTGTTATGCAATGTTGTGATGAGTGTTTCTGCTTATTAAAATATTGCATAAATTTCAACACTTCTTACCAGTGGATTGAAGAATTAGATATGACAACAATGGCGGTATTGAAAAGCTTAAAGTTAAGATGTTTTAGTGGAAAATGACTTTTATTTGTGTCTCAAGTTTTAGTGGTTTAACTCTAAACTATCTGCAAAATAATTAGATTTACTACCTTTCAGTATTACAGAAAAGCTGAACCAAAATGCTGCGGTCTACTTTTTTTGCCAGGCCTCTGTATCCCTTGTATTAAGATTTCTCTGGAGTGAAATTTGCGTCAAGCAGACCCAGTTGGCTTCTAGTCTGCAAAGCTGTTAAGTTTAATCTTGTTCCAGTTTAATTTTAATGTCATGGATTGAAATTATATGCATGGCCGTTTTTCTTTTTTGCGAAGAGTTGGATTTGGAACGAAAGCAAAATGGCTCGAGGACGCAAGAGCAATAGCATCAAACAGAGCGACTTCACTAACAGCACCAATCCTCAGGATTTAGAGAGAAGACTTTTTATCGGCAATTTGCCCACAGACCACATGACTCGTGAAGAAATGGAAGAGATATTTTCAAAATATGGCAAAATCAGGGGTTAGTATATTATCTTATGCCTTTTTGTGGCTGGGAATTCAGTGAGAAATAACTTTCATGCTTGTCAAATGCTATTTGATGATGGTGAGAGGAGTGACTAATGTTGTTCCTAAAAAGTGACCTTTTAATGATAATTTTCTCTGCCTGCATTTTCTCTGAAGAAGTGATTCCTTCAGTACAGCTGAAATATAATATGTATATGAGCTATGTTTTAGCTTTTGTGGTTGCAGTGTGATGTTACAATAATCTTTCAAGTGACTTCATAGTCCAAATCTTAGTTACTTCATGGGCTGTATTTTGCCTTGTCAGAAGGAAGTTGATCTACGAAATATATTCCAGAGTGTTTAAGTTCTGCATTTTGATCCTGGTAGATTTGGTTTTCCCGCAAAACTTGCATAGTTGTTTCTGGGTAGAGCCCCTTTGCTTGTTCATCTGGTGGGGTTATGTGATGGCCTGGGTGCGGGTTAGTACTGTCCCTTAGTTGTAACCGGTCTTGCCCTGCTGTTAACTTTTCCAGCCCTCAGCATGTACCATGGCTATGGGTTCGTGCAGTATGACCGTCTAGAAGATGTCCAGGCCGCTCTGGATGGTGAGAAGGGTCGCCTTTATAAAGGGTATAGATTAGGTAAGGAAAACTGATCCGTGCTCTCCTACTGACCCTAGCATGTGTTCTGGTAGAAAGAGTGCTTCTGTTCTAAAGCTCTCTGGAAAGATCACTTTGTGAAACTTGCCTGGCGTTGGTCTAAAATCAGTTTTACTAGGTATGTATTTGTCTTCTGAGTTATTTGCTGTAAGTGCTCTGTGGTTCATCTGCAGTGTTTTCTCTTGTTACCTAGGTCTTACTCTGACCTTATTTTTATGTGTTAGTATTTGAAAAGCGCTATTCCCCCATGTAAGAAACTGTTCAACATGTAAGCCCTAGAAAGCAGTCATTGAAACCTCATACACATAGATGTAAAAACATTTGTAAACCAATATTGGGCTTCTTGACATGTTCAGAGCAGTCAGACTTAGACTTTCAGAGGAAAGCATTTAGCAGCTTATTAGATAAGTAATCTTAACTTGGATTTTTTTGCACATGTGAAATCACTCTGTAAGTAGTGCTATAAATACTAGGTTCTTTAAAAAGGCCATTTTCATAAAGATGAAAATAATTCTGCTAAATATGCTGGGAGCAAACTTAAACAGAAATGAATGGTTAGAAATCTAAGAGTAATCTATTAAATGCAAGCAAAAAAATTACTTTTGAAGTAAGCCTATGCTAATTTAAAGAAAAACTGTTTGACTTAGGAAGGAATGAAAGGAGTAATGACTTGTGGGAAGGTGTGTATACAGTAGCAAATAGGAGCCTGAAAATGGAAATGGAGGCAAATAGACAAGGAGAGTAGAAGGATACAAGAAGAAATTATGGCCAGCATTGTCCAAAGTCTAGAAGCTTAAATAGGAACAACTGTGACTGTTTTAGAAGCTAAAGTGTAATTGTCCAGAAATGATAAAATTCCAAACTGGAAAGGACCACCTAGTCTTCAGATAATGTTTCTGCTGTCTATTTTTGAAGAGGCAGAAGGTGTTTTTAATATAGTTTTCATTTCAGTAGCAAACTAAAAAAGGTAAAGCAGCTGCCAAAACTAGACCTCTCAAAAAAATTTAAATCTAACATTTATGAGGCATAGTGAAATTAAGACCTTCCTCGGCTATTATTTTTCCACAAGTCTTGGAAGACTAGGGAGTTGCCAGGGACCTAGCAGAGCACTGCAGATGTGCCAACAGGCAGCATAAATGGGATGAGCCTGGCATCAGCCCCTGATAACAAAGAGGGTCTTTCACCTGACACCCAGTGAAAAGTGAATTAATTAATGCCAGTCAA
Source organism: Phaethon lepturus (assembly GCF_000687285.1). Taxonomy (NCBI): domain Eukaryota; kingdom Metazoa; phylum Chordata; class Aves; order Phaethontiformes; family Phaethontidae; genus Phaethon; species Phaethon lepturus. The sequence continues at coordinate 5,122 of NW_010548577.1, forward strand.
AATAAATCCTGTCAGACTAACTTATTCTTAATGATACTGCGAGTTTTTATGGCTGAAAGTAGCAGTGTTGATGTAAAAGACTTCTGTAGGATGTTTGATTTGATTTAGAAACTAGAACAATTAAAACCAACTTAGGGCTAAATGGATTTCAAGTGAATCTCAGTGTAATATAGATGGAATTGCTCAGTGCTTTGAGTGGTGTTCTGGAAAAAATTGATTCCTGGCCATACAGTGCTTTTATAAGTGACTTGGAAAGAAAACACACAATCACGTTTTAAAAAGAATGAAATAATGAAGACTGAGTCACTGATGATGAAATGACCTGGACTTCTTCCTGAGCTGGATGCAGGCAGAACTGAGCTTTCAGTAAAGCCAGAAAGGAAGATCTGCACCCAGCAAGAGTGCTTTTGTCATCCTTAGCTGTACAAAACACAGATTTGTAAGTAGGGAGGTTTTGGTACCTGTGGTTTTTTGCTGCTGGAATACTGTGTTCAGTTCTGGTATGCCTGGTTCAAAAAGGATAATGCTAAATTGGAGAAGCCTCAGAAAAACCTGAAGAAGGGTTAAAGAGTTGAAGAACAAGCCCTAGCAAAAGCCTCAAGATATAGGAGTGATGTGGTTGGTGTGTTACAGGCAGACCTGGAAATAAGTGAGTTTTAATCTAGTAAGCATAAGTATGACAAGACTTTAAATGGAAACGAATAGTTTTCTTTAACAGCAAAGTAATTTGCTTCTGGAATAATTTATTGGAACTTTGGTGATTTCTGTGCTCTGAAGACTTTTAAATTCCAATTGGATGTTTTGCTAAAAGATAAGCGCTAGTTCAATGCCACTGCTGCACTTGAGATAGGAATGTGATTCAAGAAACTCTTGTCACCTGTGTTTATTCAGAAGGTTACACTGTATGATTACAGTGGCCTTGTCTCAAAATCCTACAAGACAGAAGACTTTTTTTTTCTCGTAAGTTTTGTCTGTGTTCAAATACTTAACCTGTAAATGCTGTTGGCATTAAATAAAATGTTATTAAACATGTTTGTTTTGCACAAGAGAAGGATCCCTGTCAAAGGTGTTTTTTTTTCTTCTAGTAAAATATTTTTGTTCAGACTTAAATACATTTTTTAATTTGAAAGAAATGTATGGTATTGAGTGTAAAAATCATAATAGGTTTCTGCAATGGCATCTTAAAACAGAAAATAAAAATAATCTTAAACCAAAGAAAGCAGATAGTGTCTTGCTTAAAGATAACACTTTAAGGGGAAAAAAATTCTCGACTAAAATACAAGTGCAAGGAGAACAGTTGCTTCACTTATGCAGTCTGAGTATTAAATATAATTGCTAATAACAGAATAAGGTAAAAGGCTTTGGGAGAGTTTAACTTCAGTGTTGCATTGTACTAATACTTCCACAAATCCATAGAAGTATTTTCATATCTTTAATGAATAAAACTATGTAGCGAATAAATGTCCATAAAATTTAGTTTGTGACAGTAGACAATGCAGCTGTATTTGATCCTGGAGAGCCTCCTTTGTGGTCCTGTGAATGTTGTTACGCTGCATTTGTAGTTGATGTTCAGATTGCGCTTGCCTTTCCCCCTAAAAAAGGAGAACATGCTGCTTGATTGACAACAAGAGCAAAAATTAGAACCAATCCCTTAATTCTAATTTTAGTCTTGAAAGTAATGAAGGATAGTTTGGGAAGTTAACAGAATATGTTAAGACTGAGTCTGCCTAAAGACATTGTGGCAGGTTTATTCTCTTGTAAGAGCTTTGAAAGTAGTTAATGTAAATAACTAATAAGAAATTTTAATTGTCGATAGATTCTCAGGAAGCAGATGGGACATAGGTTTGGTTTGTTCTTTTCTTTAAAAGGCGCTCAGAGTAAAACACCTGAAGTCATTTCTGTTTGTTCTTGCCCCCCTCCAGTACATTATTTCATCTTCAATCAGCTGGTACAGAATGCTTTGTTTCTTCACAGTAGAACAATATGGGTCCCTGCCAAATCTGGGCAACTTTTTCTGGTTGCAGACAAGACTCTGTTTCTTCAGCTCTCTTACTACTTTGTATTTAACTTCATGGTGGTTTTCATGGAGGTGCTCAGAAGCCAACCAATTTTAAAATTTCTGATCTGTTGCATCAGTTTGCATCATGTTAACAGTGGTGTTTTGAATGCACCGTGTTGACTTCATAAGGAGCTTATGCTTCAGGCTCCTTGGATCCTGTTTCCTCAGTGGTGAAGGCTGTACAACTTAACGCTGCAGCAGTCCCTTGGAAAGCAGTTGCATGTGCCACTTGAGAACCCTTGGATTATTTTCAGCAAGGGTAGCAGCATGCTCCGTTGAACAGGACTGGCTGTGAACTTAAGACTGTGCTGGCCATCAGCTTCCTTTCTCGGAGGTTTTCAGACTCTGCTTTTTCTCCTAGAGTCCATGAGTCGCTTTCTGCTTGCTCATAGACTGCAGAAGAAAGAGGTTCTGTTATGGAATGAAGAGTCTGGATGTAGGCCTGAATATAGAGGGTTAAAACTTCACACAGGCTGTCCACCCTATTTTGAAGTCAGAGAAATCCATGAAAATTTCATTACATTGTACTATCTAAACTTAATAAAAAATTGTCAAAGTGACAATGTCTCTCTGCTGAATGGATTTTCTTACACCATCTGGATGTTGTTGAGCTTAAGTTGCTTTCGTTTGAATTGTGCTGATGATCTTTTTTTTGTTCCATAGCATTGAACAGATGGGTTGATTATTCTTTACAGATATTAATAAAGCAGTGGAAAGAAGAAATATGAATAAGGCTTCATCAAGGTCCAGTCCGGCACGAAGGTAAAGTACCTGGAAGCAGTGAGTTATACTAGGAAGGTCAGGCTTTTAGGGCATAAGCCCAGCAGCCTGTGCTAAATGTCTGTGTCTCTTCCCACCACCTCCCCAGTCAAATGGAGATGCTCAAGCAAGACAGTTGGGACATGGCTGCTCCACCTCTAAGAGCCTTTCTGACACTGACACCTCAGGAGGCACGAGGGAAACCTTGTGTCTGCTGCTGTTACTACAGCTAAACGTTATGTTTTGCAGCACAGTTTGTAAGAGACTTGTGAGGAAGAATACACTTGATGTTTGCTCCTGCCTCAAGTTATTGGAGAAGCTCAGGCATAGCTAGAGGACGCCTGGGGGCTGTAGCATTCCCAGTGCCATGCTGCAGAGGACTTCAGGATCTTGCCTTTTCTGATGTCGAATACTTACAGGGCTGAAATGAGACTTGAAAAGAGCACGCGAGCAAAGCACAAGATAGAGCAAAGATCTCTATTGCACTGTCCCGTCTGCACGTGTGCTTGCGTTGTCAGTACCTGGAACCAGTCCCCTTCTGTACACTTAGTGACGGGTACCTGCCAGCTTCTGGTTTCCCACCCCTCGGTAGGCACAGCATGTGCAGCTCCTGCATGTCTTCTCTGTGTGAAATCATAGGCAAGTGGAGAAGACACGGACTGTCCTGTCACAGGAAGACAACTTCAGTTTCCTTTCCTTTCCTGGCATTACTAGAGAGCGCATGAAGACATGCTGCGGTTACAGTTTGGTATAAGGTGTGCATCTTCTATGCCTATACTGTAAAGCTTTCCACACAAAGGAGTGTTGGACTTCAAGGTAACCAAGCTCTCATGTGTCTGATGTGCTGTACTAACTTGATCTGTTAAATTACTAAAAACAAGGAAAAGTGCAACTAGCAAGACATCTACCACTAAAAAACAGAGAATGAGTAGCTGCAATCCTTGGCATTATCTAGATCTTTTGTATGTGCTGCACTTAACCCTGAACAGGACCAAATGCACTTGCAGAGACCAGTGTGTGGGCATCACCCAGGAAGTGCTTCGGGCACACAGCTGGGGGTTCCCATTACAGATGTGGCAAGCCTTGGGCCTGAACAGTGTCAGTTGTGCTCAGTGCTGGCATGAGGACCCCAAGAATACTTCAAGTACATGAGCAGCAGGCACTGATGGCACATCTCTGGCCTCAGTGGCACTGCAGGTGTGTAATGCTGAAGGCACCAGGCAGCACTGCAGGTGTGAGAGGCAGGCACCTATGCCATGAGTGCTGGTCCTCAGACCACATTGCAGAGCGACAAGCAGCAGGCACTGAGGCCATGGGCATTGGGACCTGCATTGCCCTGCATGTATGCAAGAGCAGATGCCCATATCATGGGCCCTAAGGAACACTGGAGGTGTGTGAGCTGTGAGCAGTGGTGCTGTGGGCACTGTGCTGTGGACTGGACTACCACCATGGCTGCTGAAGGCATTGGTGAGACTGTGACAGGCACTGGATTCCAGCTGGTACTGCAGACACCGTGGCTGTCCCATGTTACTAGGGCTGGGTCCCAAGCAGCACTGGGCATGGGTGGTGATGAAGTCATGGGCATCGAGCCCTGGGCAGGGCTGCAGGCGCACTGACGGTGGATGATTGACTCTGGACCACGCTGCAGGCATGTGAATGACAGCTCCTGATGCTGGAGAGCAGAGTCCCATGCTGTGCCACAGACGGCAGCGCTGGGCCACCAGAGTGGTGAGTCCCAAGCAGATGTGGGCAGTGGTGCTGATGTTGCAGGAGTCCATCCGTGATGACAGAGTCCTGGAAGCAGAAGCCTGCTGCGCAGTGGTGCTGCCCATTGCAAGCAACAGGGCAGCGATGTACGTGCAAGAACAGAGGAGACCTGTGCCATGTCTGTACTTCTGTTGCAGTTGTGTGTTGTTCATTCTGGATCTTTTTGTCTCTGCAGATAATGAATATGGCCTGTTCTGGTCACCCCCCCTCCAGCTGGAATAAATGTCGTATGCCAAACAATTACACTGCATCTGGCTGTTTTGCTCTATAGTCTTACAGCTACAGAAAGATCGCTTACCCAATATCCATTAGAGCAAATCAGAAGTTTCCCCTGAGCTTCTGCCATCGTTCCTTGTAGGTTGGGGGGAAGGGGGCAATGACGTGTGTATCTCATGGGATGTGGTTTCAATGCAGATCACAAACAAATGGTAGATTTGTATGTCCAAGAGGCTGAAGAAGTTTACACTTGTTTGTGTGCAAATACAGTGTTTCTTTTACAGGAGGAGGCTATATACACTCTTGGTGGCAACACTGTAGTTTGTCCCAAGATCTGTTTTGTATCTGACATAACAACAGAGAATACCAGTGCTCCTGTGTATCCCCCAGCAAAGCTGGGTGTCCATCCACCAAAGTCCACACACAGAATCTGTACATCCATCTTGTTACTGTCCATTCTACCTGACACTGAACTTGAGCATGTGTGACTCGCTGCTCCTGCTGTTCTCTCCAGGTGGCTGCTATGTGGATGTTCTGTAGTGGAAGCAGACTTATGTTCTGCTTATCTTTCATAAACTAGATTAGGCTGGAGAAGACTCTAAAAGTCTGTCAAGTTTTGGAAATACAAAGATTCGAAAAGCTGATTTTTTTTTTCCCGGTGATTGTCAGTACCTTGGAGAAAGAACATTCCAAACATGTGAAGCTCAGTAGTTTCTCTGCAAGATTTTTTTATGTTTGGTTTACGCTACAGTGAAAATAATGTTTTTTTTTCTGGAAAACAAAATATAACTTGGAAAAAAACCTGCTGTTTTGGGAAAAGATGAAGACTGGAACGTTATTCTTCCTTACCTCTGAAGACAGCACAGTACGAAGTCTGAATGAGATCATTCAGATGTGGTGGAGAAGCCTGTTGCTGCTGGGGATGCCATGCTGGTTAGGTTTAGTACCCTCTTAATGTGTGGCGTTGTAAACATAAGACTGGCTTTCTACAGAAGCTGTCCCTTCAAATCCAGGACACGATGGTAGCTATCATTGCTTTCTGCTAGCAGCACAAACCCAACCACAACATGGAACTACAGTGTCTTTGGTCACAACAAGCTCCTTTTTTAATCATATGCCAATAACAAACTATTTCAGGTATTCTGCTGTCATTGACTAGTGAATTCAATGGATCCCTTGAATGCTCCTGGCTGTTGCATATTTGTGGGTATTAGGCTTCAGCACCTTGAATTCTCTCAAAGAATTTGCAAAATCATGTTTGGTAGATGATCTGTGGCTGATGGTGAAAGCCAGAGGCTTTGAAATGATGGTTTCTGAGGTGCCTGTTCACTTCTTCCACAGGTGCTCTACACTTTTAATGATGCTCCATTAAGGAGCCTTCTGGGTCTTGTTTGGCTATGATAAACATTAGAATTAAGAAGCTTCTCCAGGCTGCCTCAACAAATAGGGGTTTTGGGCAATTCTTGCTGCTGTGGGATAGGAGGGAGGATTCATCTGCTGAGAGAAGTGTCGCTTTGGCACCTCAGGTAAGAGATCTAGGGGTAACAGTACTTGTGTCGTTAGCAGTCTAATGGAATTTCCCTGGTGTTTTCCTCAGAGAGCCATACGCCTATGGAGATGGTCGAGATGCCAGACGTGACCGCTCCCCCCTTCGGGGGAGCCCACGAAGAGACCCCAGAGATGGCAGGGACGGTAGAAACGGACGAGATTCCAGAGACACTCGAGACGTTCGAGCTAGAGACATGCGTGATGCCAGAGACCACAGGGACCCACGGGACCTGCGAGACCCACGGGATATCAGGGATCCAAGAGACTTGCGGGACCCTCGTGATGTTAGAGATCTTCGTGACCCACGGGAGCCACTGTACGATCGATACAGGGATCCACGGGATGTGAGGAATCCACGAGATGTGAGGGATCCACGGGATATGAGAGACCCTCGGGACCCTTTGTACAGGTAATTTCCACAGGTTTTATGACATTCCTGCCTCTATGGCTGCACTGGTTTGAGAGGTGTCAGGCATTTAAGATAAAGAAATTGCTCTGACTGGAGACAGTTGGGTGCCTGCTTTGTGTCTTGTGGGGAGCAGGTGGGTACTTCAGAAATTAAACTTGAGGAAGGTCTGTGTGTGATGCACTGGCCAAAGTTACTGCCTGAGATTGTGCTGGAGCATGGAAACCCTTGCTGCTTCTGTAAATGTTGCAGACGAGATGAAGCTTATGACCGTTACCTTCGCCTTGAAGACTACTATCGGCGGAAGGATGATTCTTACTATGATCGTTACAAAGAGCATTTCGATAGAGCACCAGTGAATTCAGAAGGTGAGTACCTGTGACATTTTAATGGGCAAACTCACATCTTCCCTCTGGGAGGATGCAGGAGATGCCTGTAGTGCCAAGCATTGTTGCATTCTGTGACACTCCAAGCAGGTCCAAAGGGTGTTATTTGTTCTGTCCCTGTGGCTTGCTTTCAGACCGTCTGAAGCGTGAGGAGCGGCGCCGAGAGGAGCTGTACCGTCAGTACTACGAGGAAATCAAGAGACGTTTTGATGCGGAGAGACCTGTGGATTGTTCTGTGATAGTGGTGAATAAACAGACAAAGTAAGAAATTAGTTACAACCAATTTTATTACTGTACAGTAGGAGAAAATGTAATTAAACTTAGTCCTGCCTTGAGACTGTTTGTCTTACAGGTTACTCTTGAGGAATGTGGCTTTAGAGCCCTCAGAAAGCTACAGCTCCTATTGCTGTTCTGGGAATATATGTTGATGAGATGGAAAAATGCTGCACCTTGTGCTTTACTTTTATTTTCTTGTCACCTATCATTAGCCCTTCTCCTGATACTTTTCTACCTACTCTTCCTGTCAGCCTACTGTTGCAACAGGTTATAGTGGCCTGTACTTGTTATTCTTTGGTTAAATTATAAGGATCTTATTAATATGTGTCAAGCAGCAGATAGTACAGAGCAGTTGTCAGAATGGAGTTGTGGGGGTGTTCGTTTTGGAGCTCCTGTCAGATTGGTTGCTAGGTCGGATACCAGTCACTACTATTAATCCAATATGCAAGAAATATAAAATCATTGCTGAAAGTAGTCATGAGCTATATCAAAAGCATGTGTAAGTAGTAACCACGGTGATCTCATGTGGCAGCCTGAATACTTCCTGAGGTAATGGGGTGGGTGCTGTGTTGTGAACAGGGGGGTACTCCTATGCCTGGTAGAGTGGGAGGGGGGCTGTAGTGATGGCACCAGTCTGATGTCTGTATCTTTACAAATAAATATATTAAAGAATAACAAATATGTAAATAAATCATAGATCTGGCTTGGATTCTGAAGAAAAGGTTTGTCAAGGTGAAATTTAAAGCCTTGTCTCCTTAGCCATTTGGAAGAAACATCAAGAGTTGCTTTTATTTAACTTTGCCATATCTGTGAGGCAGAAAGAGAGAGCTGGCGCTTGCCTGATCCGGTGGTAGATGATAGAACAGAAAATTGGAACAAAGGAAAGTGGTGAAACTAGAACTAAACTTTTGTGGTTTGCTTTTAATGGAGTTGATGACCTATTGGAACAAATCTTGAAAGGATATTTCAGGTTCTTTATCCCTTGGTGACTAAAAATCTTTGGAAGATATTCTAATAGATCACAAATTATTGTACTTGATAGAGGGAGAATTTTTTTGTGCAAGAGGATCAGCTTGATATCCTAAGGATCATTTTGGTCTGTAACAGCTACAAACCTTAAGAGGTAGAGCATGTTAATAAATCTTGGATATTGAAGCATTGCTATCGTCTACTGTAGACCTGTTGAAAGATGAGTCCCAACTTACTTAGATACATGATTGGTGTAACTTACAAATCCTTAAAAAGAGAGTTGGCGAGGGGGACAGTTTTAGTCACCATTATGGTGCTCGCATCCAAAGATGATAAATTGAACGTCTTTCAAAAACTGTGGCTGCACGCAGACTAAATTTCACAGAATGCATAGGCAGTCAGTATTGCAGTTTTGGTACTGAGTATAGTGAGCTTAAAGGAAGACTTGAAAACTTTAAGCTCAGCCATGTGAGCTATGGTTTGTGCTTGGAATGGGAAGTCTGCAGGACAGTGGATACAGGAACAGTAGATCCATAGATGCTGTGTTGATACTGGGTTAGAGCAGAAAGCAGCTAGTGGAACGAAAGAGCAACACAATAATGAGTAGGACGCATTTGAACAGTTAAGATCCTGAATGTAGCCAAGTAACTGACTTCTGTAGGTTCGCTGCTCTGCTGTGTACCCCTTAGATCTCTGCAGGCATAAATTACCTCACTTAATGAGTTCAGTTTAAACGCATTTATATGTAAACAAATTTATAATAGTGTAAATCCCTTTGCAAACACTGTTTCTCAGCTAAGCTAAGGCTTGATTTGTAATTTATTTCAGTTAAACTGAAATGACTGATTCACATCAAAATAAGGGCTTTTATATTATTGTAATGAGATTGCTTTAATACTGTCCTGTTAAACATTATGAAGTTTGGCAAGCCATCAGAAAAACGAATCTGAGATGATGGAGAGGGTGAGCGTGCCAGGGTTTGTTTCTGTATGTGACTGACTTGTTAAACTCTGATGGCTTTGCTTTGTGGTAGGGAATACGCGGAGTCAGTGGGGCGGAAGGTGCGGGATCTGGGCATGGTAGTGGACCTGATCTTCCTCAACACAGAGATGTCACTGACGCAAGCCCTGGACGATGTGAGCAGAGGAGGGTCTCCTTTTGCCATTGTCATCACCCAGCAGCATCAAGTTCACCGGTCTTGCACTGTTAACATCATGTTTGGCACCCCACAAGGTACTGAGGTCTCAGTAGGCTGTATAACTCTGTGGTCATTCTGAAGCGTTCAAAGTGTTGCTTTAGAACACTTTCTTCCAAGGAGAATCACACAGAACAAAGTTCGCCCTTGCTGTGACATAAGTAGTTATTAATGACTTGACACCATGTCATAAATGTGAATATCATTATTTACAAGCTTCTGTAATACTTGTATTTGTCCCTTGTCAAAAGGACTGTCTAATTTCTGCCAGGAGGGAACATCACCAGCTTTTGCATCTTAGTCCAAGTCATGAAACCCAGCTCTAGAAATGACTGCATTGCCTTCGTAGACTTCTGAGTAATACCAGTCCAACCTCAGTTTATCACTTGTTGCTCTCAAAGAGAGTGTTTGCAGTGTGACAAATTACAGGACAGATGTTAAAACCAAATGTGACTTAAGGAAAACAGAGTAATGATAACTTTCTCAGTCAAGGTAAAGATCTGATCTTGAAACTGGGAAGAGTTATAAAAAGATAAAACTATAAAGTGATTTAGTGTATGTGCTCCACCTTTTTAGCGCCATTTACACTTGTCGCATCACTTTACGTCTCTGGGTGACTTGGTGGTTGTGAGCATGAGGGTAGGTGTATTAAAAAACCATCTTGTCAGAATGCGATCTTGGAAAGCGGCTTTTTGCTCCGATCACAGGCCTGTTCACATACTCTGTTTACCCAGGTGGCTTGTTTGACTGCAATAGAGCTTTCAAAGGTTATTTCTCCCTTATTGTGTTCTCAAGTAATGTTTTGTGAAGTTCATCTGGGAGAGTAAACTTCTGAATGCACAGTCACTGGTTTTTGTGTGCTTAATGACTGAAGAAGCCTGGTTTCTTTTAACATTGGATGCTGATGTGATAGCAGGATTCTCTCATTTTCTGCTGAAACACAGCTCATGCTAACTTTCACTGTGCCTTCCACTGCCCTCGGTTTTAACTCTTAACTCTTTTGGTTTAACACCTGTCCTCCCACCAAAGCTTCTGTTGTTCTTTACTGGATCTAATGGTGTATCAGATCTGGTAAGAACCCCAGTCATTACCTCGTCCACAGCTCTTTCTAGAGATTAAATACGCTCACTTTAACTGCACGTGGCCACCCTTCCATTCACATTAGTTTTAGGGAACTCTTTCACAACTTGTGCAATGAGTAATGTTAAAATGAACCCCAGCTTCCTGTTACGAGGAGAAAGGGTGGCAGGATTTGATGGTCTGCAGGTATGGAAAGTGCCCAGAGCTTTGGGCACTTTTTGGAAGGTAAAGGCCTTCTCTTTTGATTTCCATGCTTAAATCTGTGTTCAGGGGAATGTTTGCATTTGTGCTTTGTGAGGTGGAAATAATGACCTCACAAACTTCAAAAGACAAGTGGGGAAAAAAAAAGTTGGAATTGACTGTTATTTGTTGTATTACAGAAGAACTTGGTTGCTGCTTATTGCCCCAGTGTAGTAAACATAAGCAGCAATGTGACATTGAGCCAGTGCTTCTTTCCTCCCCATCTCCTGCACACATGCACACTATATTAAGGCATTGGCAGTACAGAACCAAAAAGTATTCCTGTTGCTGTCCTACTCTGGGAAGCTTTAGCAGCCTTCAGAGGGCAAGTTTTGGATCTGTCCAAGGCTTTAGCAGTAGAATGGCTGTAACTGTCTCCTCTTGGAGCACTTGAGAATTTATGTGAGAGGTAGAGGGAGCTGCTTTCCCTTTTAATTGGATGAGAGGTAAGAAACACATTTCTTGGGCTGATACGGTATCTTCTCAGAGACCTCAGTTATGGAAGAAAAGGGTGGCCTTGCTGGGTGATAGCCTTGAGCCTTCTGTTGGCTTAGGAAACTGAACTGCTACTGTGTGCCTAGGAAGCTTCCCAAGTCTACACTCGCAATCCCAAAGCGGTGCCTGCATACTGAATGAGATGTGCTGGTGTGCATGAGGCAAGGCACCTCCTGTTAATGTCACTTTGGCTTACTTAAGATGTTTCTGTTCCTTGTGCAGAACACCGCAACATGCCCCAAGCTGATGCCATGGTCCTGGTGGCAAGGAATTATGAGCGCTACAAAACAGAGTCACGGGAGAAGGAGCGTGAGGAAATTGCCCGGCAGGCTGCCAAGATGGCAGATGAAGCTGTTCTGCAGGAGCGGGAGCGCCCACCCCCCATGGAGGAGGGTGTCAGAGGAGGTCACCCTCCAGGGATTCAGACTCTCTTGAACCTGCTGGCAGACAATCGCTATCTAACTGCTGAGGAGACTGATAAAGTAATTAATTACTTGAGAGACCGGAAGGAACGGTTACTGAGGGGAAGCAGTGATTCTCTGCAGGGTAAGTTTCTCAGCCACAGACAAGGCTATTAATCATACGGTTTGCAGGCCCTCTGAGCTGGGACCTGAAAACAGTCCTGGGCCTGCAGACGAGTCCTAGCATCATCACTTCCTTACACAGTGCCTCATTTTATTGAGATGTACGTGTCCTTGTGAGTCCTGAGATGATTCAGGTCTTTCATGTGAAAGAACTTTTATATTGGATTCTCTCAAGGAAACCACAGGACTGCCATAACTGGTTTGGCTGCTACATGAAGGGCAACGGTTCTGCTGAGTAGTTTGGGTTCCCCAGAGCGGTGCAGCTCTTCTGTTCAAAGGGTGGGAATTCATTGATACTTGTGTCTTTGGTAACTGTTTCACTAATTTTATTTAGGTGCCCCTTCAAGGGCATTTGCAGAGCTTTAACCCTCTTTTCTTTCTTTCCCAGCATCCCTGTCAAGACAGTCTTTGGGGGCACCTTCAGGATCATCTCTGGGTAGTCAGTCCAGCCTTCCAAGCTCTCAGGCTCATCAGGGTTCACAGCCTCTGGTCTCTGCTCCTTCTGTTCCAGTATCCTCTTCTAATCCTCAGCAGGAGCTTCAAGCAAAAATCCTCAGTCTCTTCAACAGCGGGGCAGCAGCAGCAGCTGCTGTAGCAAACAGCAGTTCTGCAACCTCTGCGGGCACTTCAGGCAGCACTCCGAACCAGAACTTTTCTAACGTGGCCAGCGGTCAGGCCCGGTCAGCCCAGATGAGTGCTGGAAATTTAAACCAGGCTCAGCAGAGATTGCAGACTCCAAGCACGCAGCTTCCTGCTCTCCAAGGCCCTTCAAGAAATGCAGGTCCAAGACCTGGAGCTCCTCCACAGGCTCAGTCGCTCTATGGTCAGCACCAAAATCGCCTCCCTGCACCTGGCAATGTACCTGCTCAAAGGCCAGTATCTTCCGGTATCAACTTTGACAACCCTAGTGTACAGAAAGCCTTGGACACCCTTATCCAGAGTGGTCCTGCACTCTCCCACCTAGTGAGCCAAACCGTGGCCCAGGGGCGAGCAGGGACCTCAACCCAGCAACCTATCGGTTCCTACCAGCGACACTATTGAAGCTGAGCTGCCAGGCCCATTCCCCTTCCCTTTGCCATTCCATACTTATAGCTGTTTAAAGAGTCTCCTGTCCTTGACATGGGACAAATGCCCCTGGATATGCATGTCCTCTCCGCTTTGGAGAGAGTGTACCCCCAGTGGCATTGCTGCTGACTGTTGCTAGCGCAGCCCTTCCTCACCTTGGTCTGGTTAGCAGTGTTTGGAGAAGTATGCTCTGTTTTCTCAGCGGCAGGATGTACTAAGAGCCACTTTGGATAATTGGTTGTTTTGTCCAGTCCTAGCAGCTGCTGCAATGACAGTCCTTCTGCATTTTTCCTCACTTCCAGTAGCTGGTGCATCTTCACATTGCAGAGCAGTCTGGTCCCGCTGAATGGTCTTAGTATAGTTTTGGGTCAGTGGTGAAGAAATGACACAGGGGACTGAACAGAGCAGTACCCTGACTGGGCCATCTTGGAGACCCACCTTTTTGGAATGGGCACTATTTTTCTTTGGATTTTTTAATTTCTCTTTTTTTTAATGGTATATAAGCCAGTTGGAAAGTACAGTGGTAGTGCTGGCAGCTGAACTCATGAAGCACATGCCTGACCACTACTCAGTAACGCAGGACTATGCCGTTTGGTCCTTCCATAGCTGGGACTGTCATGTCCTGGCAGAGTGAGGCGGAGGACACTTGCTTGCCCAGCTCACAGGGACTGGCAGCTTTGGTCTGAGTACTGTGGCAGATATCAAACACAAGAGCTTCCAGCCAAGGCAGAGGTTTCAAGTGGTCTGTCAATTTTCCTACACCAAGTAGTCAGCGTTAAGATCAATCTGTTAAATTTGGCATATAAATTTCCTTTTCTTATAATCTTGCTTTGGGACAGTTGGTTACCGTAGCCCAACAGCTCAGCTGCAGCCATACTGGTGTGCTGCTGGTGCTCCCTTGGGAATATCTGCAGCCAGCTACTAGGTGGTGAATGTCTGCTCCCTGAAACTTTATTTCACTGTTAATTGGTGTTTTGTCCATCTAAGGTGGAGAGGCAGTGCCAAGATGCAATACCATAATTTTATACATTTTTTCAACACTTTGGTAGCTGCAGTGGACAGTTGAGTGGAAAATAGGGCAGTGATTCTTCACCATGTTTTTAACCAGTAACATACTTTGATACCAGAACACAAAACATCTCTTAACTAAGTGGTCCTCCCCATCACGGCCTTCTTGGAGTCTGTAGGCTTCCTACAGAGAACCAAAAGAAACTAAGAAAGCAGTGTTCTTGGAGCAGAGGATTTTCTTTGTCCCAGGTGGTTTGTGTTGTAGCATTTTTTTTTTCGCTCTGTGCTGTTAACAAGAGGACATTACTTTTTAATAAAAAGGCAGGAAAAATGTTTTTGTTGCATTTTTGACACTTGACAGCTTGAGTATTACTGGAATACATTATTCCACTGCATTTGCCATTACTCTCTTCTTCCAGATAAGCTGTGTCAGACACTGCTGAGTGCTAAGTGCTGGGTGCTTAAGCGAAAAGTGTACAAACCTGACTCTGACCCACTGTGAGAATACTGTAGTCTGTCTCCGTTTATAACACTTATAACACTTTGAAGTACCTCACAGATACTCATTCTCACACAGTGGACTTGAACAATCTTGGGCAGAGCAGCCCACCCCACGTCCCCGTGTTGAGGCACCTGCACACAGGAGCAGTGTGTGGCAGGGGCTGGCGTGAGAGGTCCGAAGCCTCTCCTGCTGCTGGTGGTGGGAGTGGGGGAGTGTGCTCAGGCCAGCAGCGAGCTGGCCTGGTGTCTGTGCTGCAGTTGCTGTTAATTGTACAGGTGCCACGTTAAGTTTAAGCTACAAGTCCCTGTGCATTTAGCACTGGCCTTCCTTGACTCTGTGCTGCCATTACTACACTACCTGAAATTTGATGGAAGTATGTCTGTCTTCCATCTTTCCTCTTCCAGTCTCTTTTCGTTACATCCCCTTTTCTATCTCTACAACCCTGCAGACAGGTAAAGCATCTTTGCTGGGGTGATCAGAAATTTGCGTGAACTTAAACATGGGCGCTAAGGTACTTGGGAGAGGCTGTCCTGCTCCTGATGTTTTGCTTCCTCTGCAACCTGCTGCTCCTCATGGTGACTTGCTCCTTTTTACAGAAGTGGTAGCAGCCAAGTGCAAAATAGTTGTGGAGACCCTGGAAGCGAGTGAAAACTCCCCATGCAAGTAGTGAAGGGTGTAATAAAATCATTTATTGCATTTTGTGCAGACAGGAATCTAGAAAAATGAGTACAGTTAAAGCAGTAAAGCATTAACAGGGAGCATTCAACAGCCAAGGAGCCACTCCTCCATTAATACCTGCACAGAGAACACTGGGTCTGTACTGAGGCGGCCTAATGCACAGTACTGAAACACTCACAGAAATTAAATGCAAGCCTAATACTTTTTTTTTTTTTTGGTTTGCACCTGTTTTATTTACAAGGTTTTAAACTTAATTGCATTGCTCTGCACACAGATTCTCTAAAACACAAAGCATACTAGGTTACTACATGTCTAATTGAAATATTGCACTCGAATAAAAGTCACTTGAATGAACGTAGAACACTAGCTACAGTGATTAAAAGATTATTGAATGAACTGACTTTGTGATAACATTCATAACAAATATATTGCACATGTAGCACAGAAAGTGGTGTAACCAGCAAATAGACCTTTTGGTCTTTCTGCTAGTTCTTAGTCCTGCTACACAGAGGAGGGTCTTGACTCTTTTAGTGCAACTCTTACCCTTGTGCAGTGTCTAGTCCTTCCTCTTACCTGGCCACGGACCAATGCTGACCCGGGCTGGATGCTGCCTGCACCTCCTGTAACTGCTGTCTTGTGGCTTTTTGCCTGTATC
>NW_010548577.1:21040-23055 GCF_000687285.1 Phaethon lepturus
GGACTTGACCCCCCTGCTGCGGCTGCGGCTGCTGCTGCTGCTGCTGTGTGCAGGGGCCTGCAGCTGCCCAGCTGACGGGGGTAGGGCAGCTCCCCGCTCAACTCTCCTGCAGCAGGAACTGGAGCATATGCCATTGCCAGCCTGGTGCTGCATGCTTGCCGAACACAGCTGTGGGTACGTGTGCTTCCCCACCTGCTGTGGGCCACGTTGCCATCCCACCTTTCTGGCGGGTCATGTCTGCTCAGTGCTGCACCGGGCAGCAGCCTGCCTGTGAGACAAACTTGGGGGTCAAGACCTTCCTGTCTGGAACAAAAACCGAAACGTGTCTGCGCATGTGCCAAGGAGGAACTTGGATGTCTACCGGAGGAGGACACTGTCTTCACCAAGGTGGAACAGCAGAAGGGTGCTCCATGGGGAAACTGAACACTCACGGAGGCCAAACGTGCAGGGCTGGGTTTGTAAACTAACATGCAGTGCTGTCTGCTAAAACTGGCCCTCTCCAGCCAACGGCGAGTGGGAACTCGCTGTGGAAACCAGCACCTCTCTTGCCACAGCCAAATTTTGCCTGGCAGGGGTGTTGAGGCAGCCCTGCCTCTGTCTAGAACTGTGCCCCTGCTCTTGCTGGAGGATGAGGAGGGGGAACACCTTTCAGCGGTAGTGATAGAAAGGGCTTGCCTTCCTGCTCCCTGGGGGAGCTGGAACCATGGCTTTACCGTGGGGGGTTGAAGTGATGCCAAGGGAGAATGGGATGTGTTGGTGATGCTGGGGAGGCGATGAAGCAAACCCCTCAGCAGAGAAGCATGCCCTGGCCTGTGGTCTCACACCGCTGCTCGGCAGCCAATGTCATTCCCTGCTACCCTGTACCTGTGTCCAAAGGAAGAGCTCTTTGCCCCGATGCTGCCAAGGGCGGATGCTGTCTGTGGCCTCAGCAGAGGCAGCTGCTGGTGGCTGCTGCTGCACCTAACCCGTGTCTCCACTTGGGCCCTTGGTGCTGATCCTACTCCATGCACTGGGGCGGGAGGGGACCAGGCCTGCTGCTGCAGGACGGTACCCACAGCTGTAGGCGCAGTGGTGTGGCAGGGCAATAGCTAAGCTGTAATTAGTGGATGATTGCAGGGAGCCAGTGGCATCTTTTGAAGAGGCAGAGCAGCTGGCAAGCATTCTAGCCCCAACAAACACGGTGCTAGCACATGAGATGAGTGGGCAGGCTGCTGTGCATGCCTCCTCCATTGCTGCAGAAGTGCCTCAAATAATTTTGGGAGGCTGGAAACAGCACATGAGCTTGTGTGTGGTGGCATAGGACCAGATCCAAGGGGCAGAGCAGCTAGACACTGGCAAATCCTGGTTCCCGTGGCGCTGCCCTTCCCAAAGCTAAAGGAACTTTTCACTCATGGATACCTGCCTGCTCTTTCAACAGCTCCCAAGCGGCTGAGACAGTGGCAGGACCAGAGAGTGCCGCCCTGTGCGTCTGCACCATTCATCAAGCTCGGACCTCCTGTGCTGAAACCAGGACTTGGCTCACCCTCACAGTTACCTCCTGTAAATGCCGAGCTCCCCATGCCCTTGGGACCAGCTTCCACACCAGAGTCTGCAACACAGACCGATGCAGCTGTGCAGGTAGCTGAGCTATCGTGGCAGAAAGTCTGGCTGTGGCTGCTGGAGAGAAGGGAGGCACTTTGGGAATGATGGAAATGTAGGAGCAAGGTATGAGCTGGCACAGATGTGCAGCTGGGCTTGGTTTTGGGCTTGGTTTTGGTCTGGGAGTGTGTCCAAGTAGTATCTTAAAGCAGAAAAAAACAACCAAAAAAACCCCAACAAAACAAAAAAAAAAACCCACAAAAACCACACTCCTTTTTATCCAAGCAGCCCCAGATAGCTTTGGCCTGGACCTAGAAGAGCTCTGCAGAGGGAGCGGGGTCTGGAGTCATCTAGTGCAGAGGGAGTTTCCTGCTCTCAGGGAGGCAGGAGCGGAGGAGTGCAGCCGCTCTCAGCTGGCAGGAGCGATGGGCAGGCCG
>NW_010548577.1:23109-23992 GCF_000687285.1 Phaethon lepturus
CGGCGAGGCCACTCGTGGGGATGCTACGGCGCGCCCGCTCCCTCTGTGCCGACTGGGGGGCTGCGGGTTGCGCAGGGGCTGCTGCAGCGTGGGGAGGCATTGGGGAGCCGTCTGGGGGGGCCGAGGAGGCGAGTGCTTCAGCACAGAGGCTCAGCTCTGGCCGGGGTCAGAGCGCTGCCACGTCAGGCCAGGCTGGCGCAAAGCAGCCAGCACTGCCAGGAGAGGGCAACTCTTAGCAGGCTGCACTTCGAGTGGAAGCTCAAATCTGCTGTGAAACAAGTTCAGAAAAGTCTGACTTCTTTTCCCTGAAAACCCTGAAGAAGCTAAATTGAGAAGAGAATTAACCTGCAACCTGGCCCTTTCCCAGGGGGCGGCCGGTGGCCGGGGACGGCTGCAGCCTTCACCACCGCTCCAGAGCACTCAGTGCAACGGATGGGTGCCTGTTTCGTGCAGGAGCAGCCCGTCTTGGCTCTCCGTCTCCACGGCCTGGTGCTGTCAGAGCCCTGCATCTCTCAGAATAGATATAGATCTCTATATATAGACTTCATCTGGTTCTATTAACATAAATATGATCACTTTAAAAATACACGTACTGTATTATGTACACTATGTACACGAGGCCAGGGTGGGCGCCCGTGGGCGCCCTGGCTGCCCTCGGCACCACTTCCTGCGTGGTTCCTGGAACCATTCACATTTGTTAAAAGCTCCTCAGTTTCTCTGGCATGAGAGATGCTGGGGGGGGAACGACGACGGGGGGCAACCCTGCAGCTGCTGCCAAAGGTAAGATGTGTTTGAACTGTCCCGGTGTGCCCTGCTGCCTGCACGTGGGGGCTGCCTGCCGCCACGCGGGCTGGCGGGACAGGACAGGCTTTGGGCTGCAGCA
>NW_010548577.1:24368-24585 GCF_000687285.1 Phaethon lepturus
GCCCCCACTGCACCCAGGCCAAGAGCAGGCACTGATGCCTCGGGGGGGCCGGTGGCACCCACACAGCTCCAATGGCCAGAGAGCAGCTCCAGCTCACACCGCACACAGTGGGGCCTCTGCTTGGCTCCGGACGCTGCAGCTCCACACAGCAACCGTGGCACAAGCACCAGGAGAACACCATGGCAGAGAGAGCCTGGAATCAGTGGGGAGGGGGACA
>NW_010548578.1:0-236 GCF_000687285.1 Phaethon lepturus
TGCCTCTGGGATCTCTGAGGCAGGTGGTTTGGCTCAAAGATGGCCAAGGACTATCTTTTACCTTGCTACTGCGTCTTCTGCTGTAGGCATGAAAGAATTACCAAAACGATTGCGGGAAGAGTACAGACAGGTTCACAGGGAAGTCTCTCCTGGGATGGAGGGGAAAGGCTGGAAACGTGCTGCTTTGCACCGGTGCAAGTACAAACAGAGTCCACACACCCTACGGGAGGGCAGCG
>NW_010548579.1:0-560 GCF_000687285.1 Phaethon lepturus
GGCCCATCAGCGTCAGCTCGTCTCCCGCGTGCAGCGTGAAGTTGTACACCTCGCTGTCCTCGCTGAACTCCCCTGACACCACCTGCCCCGGGACAGCCCCGCCATGGGACCCGCTGCCCCGGCACTGTCCCCTGACATCCCCCCGCCGTCTTGTAATGTGCCACCACCAACCCCTGATGTCCCACGGTTCTCTCCTGATGTCCCACCACTGACCCCCAGTGTCCCACCACCGCTCCCTGATTCCCACCACCATACCCCGCTGTCCCACCACCGTACCCTGGTGTCCCACCACCGTACCCTGGTGTCCCACCACTATCCCTGATGTCCCACGACCTACCCCTGACGTCCCACCACCACCCCTCAATTCCCACCACCAACCCCTGCTGCCTCCCCACCGCTCCCTGACATTCACCCGCTGGCCCCACACCGACCTTCACGCTGAAGGTGATGGCCTCCATAACGAAGACGCGGTCTGGGAAGATGCTGGCCACCTCCTCCACGCTGTTGAAGTACTGCACGGGCTCGCGGATGTCCCGGTCCTGGTCCAGCAGCTTGAACTT
>NW_010548580.1:0-17451 GCF_000687285.1 Phaethon lepturus
AACGAGGTCTCATCCTGCCCCGTGTGCCCCAGGCACTGGTGGACCACGAGCGGATGGAGATGCGTCGTGGCCGCAGCCAGCTGCCACTCTCCACCAACACCTTTGACTACGCCACTTACCACAGCCTGGATGAGGTGAGAAAGCGCAAGATTTGGGGCATTTTGGGGAGAAAATTGCATCCTGGAATTGCTCTTGCAAAGCCCTTTGCTCCACGTGCAGCAAGGGCAGGGGGTGAGCTGGGGGTGACCCCCCCTCCCTCTCCCTCAGATCTACGCCTTCATGGACCTGTTGGTGGCTGAAAATCCCAACCTGGTCAGCAAGCTCGAGATCGGCCGATCGACGGAGAACCGCCCCCTCTATGTGCTTAAGGTGGGTGAGGATTTGGGGTTCGTGGGGTGGCCGGAGTGGGGAGCGGGGCCAGGGACAAAGCCAACCCCCAACTCTCTGCTCTTCCAGTTCAGCAAAGGGGGAATGAACCGCCCGGCTGTCTGGATCGACACTGGCATCCACTCCCGTGAATGGGTGACGCAGGCCAGCGGCGTCTGGTTCGCCAAGAAGGTACGGGCACCTCCCGGACACGTCTGACGTCCCTGAAGGGCCACAAAGTCCTACAGCCACTGTGGGGGTCAGGTGGCTGACCCCACAGAGAGGGCAGTGCTCCAGCAGCACCAAGGAGCCCCAAACCCTCGTCCTCTCTAGATTGTCCTGGATCATGAGAATGACAACAGTCTGGCCTCCATCCTGGACAAGATGGACATCTTCCTGGAGATCGTCACCAACCCAGACGGCTTTGTCTTTACCCAAACCGAGGTACCGCCCTGGCTTTCCTCTCAGCCATGCTGGATGGGGATGAGGAGCAGGATTGAGGTGCTGCACACAGCGGCCTCTGAAAGCTCAAATCCTCCTTGTCTACATTACCATGGGGTGGAAGGGGACCACCATGACCCGTTAAGACACTCCAGATGACAGCCCCCTGGGGCTCTGGCCCTGAACACCAACTGAGGCGGCAATGTCCTTCCAGAACCGCATGTGGCGCAAGACCAGGTCCAGGCATCCCGGCTCCACTTGCGTCGGCGTGGATCCCAACCGCAACTGGGATGCAGGTTTCGGAGGTCAGAGCTCTCCCGTTCATCCTGTGGGGAGTTTCCATCCTCCAGGTCCACTGATGCAAAGAGACGGGCTTTGCTCTCCGTGGCAGAGACGTGGGTTTGGGCTCTACCAGGCCTTTGATATCCCCTAGTGACCAGCACGGTGGGGACCATGAATGAAAGCCATCACACAAACGTCCAGGAGGAGTCCCAAGAGCATTCCTTGCTGGCCACCAAGGAGCTGATGGGGGGGGAAAAGCTCTTGGGCTTGGAAATGGAAAAAGCCCTTTGCCCTTGTGACTCTGAGCCACCCAACTGCCACCAAAGCCACCAAAAACCCACACTGTGTTTTCACTTCTCCCCAGGGCCTGGGGCCAGCAGAAACCCCTGCTCGGAGACGTACCATGGACCCTACGCCAACTCGGAGCCTGAGGTGAAGGCCATCGTGGACTTTGTGAACAACCATGGGAACATCAAGGCTTTCATCTCCATCCACAGCTACTCTCAGCTCCTGCTCTACCCCTATGGCTACACCAGCACCCCGGTGCCTGACCAGAAGGAGCTGGTAGGGCTGATGCAGAGGTTTGAAGGGGGCTGGGATGATGCGAGGCTGCTCTCCTCCTCCAAGGAGGAGCAGCCTTCATCCTACACTGTGGAGGGGACAGTGGCAAGCTGGGAAGAAGCCCTGGCTCCTCTGCCAGCCCCTGGGAACTCCCCCAGGCCAAGGCTGTTGAGCTTTGGCATTCTTTTTGCCTGAGCACGAGCGAAAAAAAAAGCCTCTCCTGCAGGCTGTGTCCCACAGGTTTTTCCCTTCTTCGGCTCATCTTTCTCCCTTCTGTGTATTCCCAGCACCAGGTTTCTGAGAAGGCGGTTGCAGCTTTGTCTTCTCTGTACGGCACGAACTACAAGTACGGCAGCATCATCACCACCATCTGTATGTAATGGGGAACAGCAGTGGTTCCCCCAAAATAAACCAAAACCATCAGTCACACCTCGGCTTAGACAAAACGCTCTGCGAAGTACCCGTACGACGCAGAGCGACTAACGTTCCGTCTCCCTCCCATTGCTTCTCCACTCAGATCGAGCGAGCGGAGGAACCATCGACTGGACGTACGATCAGGGCATTAAGTACTCCTTCACCTTCGAGCTGCGGGACACGGGGCGCTACGGGTTCCTGCTCCCTGCCAAACAGATCGTCCCGACCGCCCAGGAGACGTGGCTGGCGCTGAAGGTCATCATGCTGCACGCGCGGGACCACCTCTACTAACCGGGACGGGGGGCCGAGTGGTGGTTGAATTAGCTGTGGGGGGAAAAATGCAATAAATAAATGTAAAGAAGGATGAGAAATGCCTTTTGTTGTTTCCTCCCACCTTTTTTTTTTAAATCACATTTCATTGAAAAGCTTTTTTTTTTTTTTTTTTTTGGGAGACTGACTCAGCGCTCCCGTGGGTGCACGTGGCAGCAGCCAACGTAAACGGCACGTGCTGGCCCAGTGGCCCGAAAAGGGGATTAAAAGGGCATGAAAATAGTGGGATGCAAAAGAAAAGTGCTTGTTTTCCCTCTGCTCTGGCAGAGGATGGAAGGGGCAGAGGTTCAGTCTGACACTTACTGGGCAAAGCAGACAGCTGGGACACGGCAGCTGTGCTGGCAGGAGGAGTGCCCACCTTCCCCAGCCCTCCGGTGGGCCAGGGCAGCTCTGGGACACGAGACAATGGGGTCTGCACGATTTATTCTGCGTATTTTTGTGGTTGAACACCAACTTGTGGCCCTGGTAGAAAGGTCCCTCCTCACCTGCCGCAATCCCTAAGGAAGGGCGAGCCAAGTCCCTGCCAACTCCCAGCTTCTGCAGGCGCCGCTCCACGCTCCCCGTCAGCTCTCAAAGCTCAAACTGAAAAGAAATACTGAGCCGTATGGTGTCATTTACTTTTTATTAAATTAAAACAAAACTCCCAGACTCTACAGAGTTTGACTCTGTCCTCAATACCAAATCAAGAGTCCCAAAACATACAAATCCATCAAGACAACAGGAAAGTACATTCCGTTCGTCCCCCGATGCCCTGGATTTGGAGGATCTCAAACAGCTTGGACTAGTTTTGTCTGTCCGTTTCAGAAGGAGTATTTCATGTAGCCCAGAGCAGCCAGGGACTTTGGATCTGTCTCCCACAGCTGGATAGCAAAACCAGGACTTTAGGCCAACACAAATGGCCACCATGCTCATCTCTCTTTTCAGACAGATGCATTTTACGCACTTCCAAGTGCTCATGAAGCTGAAAGATCTGCTCACACGCGGGTGGGGCCCTGCGTGCTGCATTGGTCCCTGTCTTTCATACACGTAATAAATGGCTCTCTTGGCTCTCACCTCTCCTGTGCGTGTTCAGCAAAATCAATCAGGTAGTATCATTTTTTAGGCAACCAGCCTAGGCAAGCTACCAACTGAATTATGCAGGAGGTGGCGCTTCGTTCGAGGTTTTTATTTCATGACAACATAAAAATGGAGGTGCTGTGCAAGAAGGAGCAGCTGACTTAGGCCATCAAGATCAGACTACGCAGCTGCATAAGCCACGTTTTATGTTGATAGCTAAACGTGTCATTTCTGTGATGCTTCCGTACCAAACTCCTTTGAAAGTTTTATTTAGCTTTTATTTATTAGGCCAACTGAAAGCATTGCCCCTGAGTAACTAAAGCCACAAGGGGTGAGTCAGCTTGCCAAGGCTGAGAGCGAGGAAGCCAACCTTTCTGTTCCATGGAAAGCCAACCGGACTGACCGAGGAGGACGTGCTACTTGGTTCAAAATAAACATGCCTACAACTAAACCAACAAAAAGTCTTCCAGAAGCGTGATCAAGTAGGAAGGTAAGAAAGCAAAGCAGTTAGTAAGATGGTGAGATGCATCCAGCTTCCTAAGGATGGGCTGAAATATGATCTTTAGTTTTTTGATCTTCATACCTGACCAGCCCAACTCTTATTCTACATATGTAGGTACACACGCACACTCCCTATGGAAACCAAGGACACGTGCAATCCTTAGTGGACAGGTTGGAAGGGCTGTTTGTATAAAGTAGAGCTGGTTTGTACAACTTAAAAGCATCCAAGGACTTCTTTGGGAAGCTGTGAGCTTTAAGTTACACCCTTGTAATCAGATTTTGTTGCATATAAAAATATAGATGTGTATTTGAACACACAGGGGCATTCACCTCTTTGAAGTACTTTTTTTTTTGGTGCATTTTAAATGCGGGCTCTGCCTTATGCCCCTTGATTTCTCCCCTTATTCTCCCTCCAGGGGATCCCTACGCAGCATCAGAAGTTTGTGTTGATCATATCGCTCTTCTCTAGAAAGGACTGAGGTTGTGGCTCTCACCAGAATGAGACTATCAGCCCCTGTATCGGCACTCCTCTGATTTAAGACTCATGGAGACATAATCGACACGATAAATGTGCTCAGGGACGTTGAGTCTTAAGCTGCCGAACTGGAAAATATGTGAAAATTCATCTTGCCCTTTCACCAGAATTATCCTCTGATGATCTGTACCATGGGTGAATTTTGGGGTCTGTTAAAGATTACTTGTCTACTTCAAAAAAGGGGGGAAAAACACCTCCACCAAACCCCAAAAAGCCATGCACAAAAAAACCCCCCACAAGCCCAAGAAGCCAAAGCTGAACCAAGCTGAGCAATCCTGTAGGTAAAGGCTGGAGAGCAGGATCTCTCTGTGACCACCTACCATCTCTCTAGCAGGCAACTCTGCTTTGTCAGGGGTAGTTTCAGATGATTTCTAGGTCACCCAGTTAATACTGGTATGGTGGAAGCACTAATTCGATGAAAACTGTGATACTTGTTTTCTACCCTGTTCAGTTAACAGATTCATGGTCCCTGCTAGGTTTTAGGGGCCTTGGTGAGAGGGCAGAAGAAAATTTCCCTTCAGCCACCGTAACCTTAAAGAAGCTACTCCAAAAGCACCGACAAGGGTGTAACTGGGAATAAGGTTCCAGCCTCCATCAGACACTGGAACTGCAAAGCTCTTTGCCGCTTCACTGAAGAATACAGTTTGCCTCCAAGCATCACAAAAGCACTTTACAAAGCAAAATGATGTTCTGCCTCCTAACCTCAACTTGCAGGGCCTCGAAGAGTCTAGGGGAGTCAGCCTTGTCAGCAGAAGAATGACTGGCTCCTCCGTATATGTCGTTTTCTGCAGCACCAGTGACCAGCAACCTGCTCTGGCAGGTCAGAAAAGGAGCAAAGCACCGGAGCACAGCTGAACTAAGGAGATGCTCTGCCCACACACCAAGAAGAGGGGCACAGCAAATGATTTTGCCCTAAGATGTGTCAGCTAAAACCCTGCTCAGCACATCTGGCAGCCTTACTCTCTCATTTAGTCTCATTTAGAACAAAAAACCAGTAGCTCTGTGTTAACCATGACAAGGAACAAAGCAGAAAAAGCACAGTTAGAAGCCAAACCTTCCAGACAATGAGGGAGAAGAGAGGGAAAATAGTTATTTTCTCCTCCAGCTCACCTTTAAAAATAGAGAACTGTTTCACAAACTGTCCATGAGTAAACACAGCTGTCAGGTTACAGTGCCACACTGGGCATTATTTCAAAAACAACTTTATTACAAATACTTCTGTTCATTAACATCATGTTTTTAAAAACTTAGGGAATCTTCTCTCCAACACTTTGGCAAGTTGCTGAATGTCTGTATCTCTGCTACAAAACACCGACGTTTTTGCTCACAGATGATTTCTGGCCCGTTTACCTTCACATGTGTTCTCCTGTTCGCACAGTCTGTGATTCTGGGCGCAGCACAGAGGGAGTATTTCTTACAGACACCAATCCATTTACCTGAACTACAAGCTTGGCAGAACCGTGTCTACTGGTCACAGGCTTTACTACCCGTTTCCTCCCTCCCCTACAAAATCGGTTATATCAACTCTGTCCTGACACTGGACCTAAAAGTCAGCCTTGGCAAAGCGATACCGTTCCTGCTTCTACAAAACGTCAACCATTCCAGCTCCCCCAGCCTTACCCGAGCTGCCATTTCTACACCAATGCTGCTTTTCTCTGCCGATTCCTAAAATGACAAACGGGCTGCACTGCTCAGGGTTCCCAGAACCTGGACATTCATTTATTCAGTGGAAGACGACACTGCTGCTTATTTCCATGGCCTGTTCTGAAGGCTGCTCCTGCTGAGTGAGCGGGCGGTGAGGGATCCCACGCTGCCAGCAGTGCTGGGGAGACGGGGGCTGCTCCTCACAGTTGTCACCTTGGAATCGCGGCCTGAAGAACCACGGCTAAGACGGCCTGAGGAGGAAAAACAAGATCAGAAGCTCTGTGTGTGACAGAGCACAAGGACACACAAATGTTCTGTTGCCTGTTGCTGGCTCTCCAGCTCTCACTGTAAACATATAGATCCATCAAGAGTTCAGTGAGGGGTCCTAGGCAGTCGCTATCTAGCTGTGCAGGCCTGTGAATTTGAAAAACCTACAAATCACCAGGAAAGCCTAAAGACATTTAAACATAGGGCAGAATGGTATATGCCTGCCTTTAGCAGGCCCAGGATTTTGCCACCGTGTAGCTGTGTAAGATTTAAGTTCTCTGGGATCAGCACAGCACAGGTTTTGGTGGATCTTCTCAATCAGTTTGGAAAAAAATTCTCTGTCTCCCAACAGTCTCATGGAAAGAACATAGCAAAGCAGAGAACTGCTGCAGGGCAGGCTCAAGAGCTACAGAAAGAGGCTGCAGCATTTGTCCCAGAGTCTTACTGGCAGTGTCTGAAGGAATGTGCTCCTCTTCTAGGTAATACTTTATCTTTTGTAGATCATCTGCAGAAAATCTCCATTTATTCTCAGCACGTGCGGGTGGCACTTTGGGAGAGGTCTTTTTTCGGGCAGATCCAGTGGGAGCTGCCACCTGGCAGGTCATGGGGAGCGAGCCGGTGATCAGTCCTTCTGGGATCTTCTGTGCAAGGACCTTCAGGCCTGCAGACATACAGATCACAATTTATCAGTGACCACCAGCTAAGATTGGATCAGTGATTTTACCAGTCAAATAAAACACTCGATGGAGCTGAATATCCAGCTCTTTCCAATCTCCAGCTCACAGAACCCTTGTTCTCTGCTCTCGATCTACCCGCCCGAGATCTCAGAGAGTCCTGCCCATCCCCGCTTACCTCCAGATAACATGAACAAATTCTCAAAGCCCCTCTCACACATGGTTGTCGCAGCCTGGCTGGCTAACCTCTCATCATTGTCATACAAAATGATAATTTTCCCATGTGCATTTTTCTGATAGGTAGAAGAGCTAAGGATTCATTTGTAAACTTAAGATGACTGTTAATATCTTTTGAAAAGAAAAAAGAGAGACAAACAAATGTAACTGGAGACTGAGAGACTCCCTAGTTGATTTGTGAGTATCTGGCAGGAACGCCTTCCCCTGTGCTTTAAAACTGATTTCTCAGGAGCTTGGGCTTGCCAGATGCTGGAAGGACACAGCCTAATCCCCACCGGAGTGCAGCCCCTGCAGCAAGTGTCCACCACTGTTTGAAGGTTAGTTAGTAACAGGCAATACCAAGAAGCACCTTTGTTTACAGCCTCCCCTCTCCCCTGCAGTCCTCAAGCTACCAACCCAGGAAATTATCAGCCTAATCTTAGCTCATAATCCTCTTTCTGCCCTCCAGAGAAAAGCCAATCCCCGTCAAGGTGCTGATCCAAGCCAAAGGATTTGAGGAATGCATCCCTCAAGAAGCCTAGTACTCCAGCAACAGCGAGAAACAGGTGCCCAAGTAGTACGGCTTTGCCTTCCAGCAGCCAAAATCTCAAGAAAAGCCAAATTCAGGCAGCTCCCAGCAGAGTCAAGAGGTTCCTCTAGCTTGAGGAACTAGAATCTGACATCTGATGGTAGCAGCAGAGCCCCACCAGACAACCACAGCCAGCTTGAAATCCCCAGACGCTGTTGGTTAAGCCTTGCCCTGGTCACAGTGACTGCTATAGCTCCAATTGTTTTTGGAAGCCCCCACACCAACATCCTCCCAATTTATTTATTAATTCCAGCACTTTATATGTAAAGGATACATATTCCAGAACACTATTTGTATATGGATTCATCGTTCTAGACAGTGTTGCAATAGGGTAGGAATAAGCTGCAGAGGAGAAAAAAATAAGAGAGAGAAAAATCATACAGCGGCTGGACACCAACCATCACACAACCTGGAATACAACTGACACAGACTTGTTAGAGTTCAACAGACTTGAAAACCCACTGAATAAGGGATT
The DNA here is from genome assembly GCF_000687285.1 of Phaethon lepturus. Taxonomy (NCBI): domain Eukaryota; kingdom Metazoa; phylum Chordata; class Aves; order Phaethontiformes; family Phaethontidae; genus Phaethon; species Phaethon lepturus. The sequence goes on from NW_010548580.1 coordinate 8,352, forward strand.
AACACCAGTTTGGTCCCCTCAGCCCTTTCCAGGAAAGATGGGTGTAGTGGATGAGTGCTGAGAGCATTCTGTACCCAAGTGATGTCCCACCTGGGGGGCGGGGAGGGGGAGGGGGATTAAGCCAGCCAGAATATGACACACAAAGCTGAGTATAGGACCCCAGCCAACACTAGGCTGCTGTGAAATTGTGGCCTCCTCACCTCCAACAATGTGACATTGGTCATATGCGTCTCTGTCTCGTACGTCCAAAAGCAGGAAGGGGCAGTCAGGATAAGGCATGTCTTTAGCCTGAGCGTCTACTTTCTTTGGAGGGTCCTTTTCTATATCCAATTCACCAACACCACTTATCACACTACAAGAGGAAAGAGGAGGTTATGGTGCAAGCTCTTACTCTGAACACTTCTGTACCTCTTCACCAGGTCAGAAAGCTTTTCCATCAACTGTTCCAACAGCCTATTTACGTTCCAGTACAGCAGACACCACATAAAAACGGCGAGTCTACTTCAGGCTTTCCGATACATCGTAAGAGACTGATTTCATTTTTATCAATATAAAAAAAATAAACAGAGTACAGCTTTGCTATGTGAACATACTGTACTCTTCCAGATCAGTCAAGTCCAGGAATTTTATTCAATGTCCTAAGTGACTCTGAGGTGAGGGAGAATAATTCTAAGCAGCTGCCAACATGGAGGTGCCAGCAAGTCAGACACAGTAAATAACTGTCAGTCTAGATCTACAGTGCTATGCTATCCATCACTAGAGTGGATATAGGACATGAACAGAAACCTCCAGATACTCTTAGTGGTCACTAAATTGATAGCTTTGATATGCGATCGCCAAGCCCGTCAGTCCCAACTCTTCTGTTAACATTTGCACAGGTACAGCAAGGGAAGGGCTGAGACAAAGCTTCCTCTTACACTGTCCTCCTGGTATCCCTGACCCTGACTAGTGATGTACTGGGTTTGGAAATTGGACTCATTCTCAATTACGGGACAATCCATTAAGATCATCAGCAAGGCACGTTACTGAGTTTACCAGAGCAGTTTATAGCATGGATTCTTGAACCCAGGGACCTGGATCAAATCCCACAAAAGTATTTCCTTGTCAGCCATTTAGACAATCATCAGGTGGCAACAGTGTTGGGTTACAGCCGCAAACAAAACTCATTCAGACAGGAAAACCTGCCAACCCTCTCTCTTGCTCACATCCCTGGACCTGCAAAATCAGGCTTTAATGAGAAGTACAAGATAAAGCCTCTTAGTAGCAATTTAAAATAACTAGCGGCATAAAAATAATTATCTGCTAAGACAGGAAGAAAATTGCGTATTATTATCAGGCACCTCTGCAGTGTGGACCGATATGATTCCCCAGCTCCTGTGTTGTTTATAAAGAGGACTGGACGAGGTGTCCCATCAGGGCTTCCCTTTCCATTTGTCCCTGCTGTGACTTCAGCATCTGCACCTGGAGCAGCAGAATCGCCATCTGGGGAGAGAACAGGGTATGGAGAGTTAAAATCCTGCAGAAAATAAATAAGCAGGTTTTAAGCCCAGTTTCTATTCTTAGAAGAAAGCGTGTCTCTTAAAGACAGCCTTATCTTCATCCTCTTATAAGAATGCCTTACCAAGAGCCTCATATTAAAAATAATAGCCATATGATTTTTAAGGGCTCAAGATCTTATTTTAAGAATTCAATGAAAATTTAATTCTTGATGCACGATATCTACTGAGTTACCACAATAAACTTGGCAGCATGAGACCTTCCTTATTTGGAAGCTTTTCTGTTTTAGGAGCATTTCTGTTCCCAAAGTGGAATGGCTGCATGCCACAGGTTAAGTTATTTTTTCCTCCTGATTAAAAGACTTGCTGAATAGTCAGCTATGCCTGTCAGGACACAGTTCACTATAAGACAGTGATCTACAGCTCTTTCTCTTTGTGTTTACAATAAATATTGTTACCTTCCAGCTTGTGGATCTCCTCATTTGTCATTTCTAAGGTTTCATCAGATAGTGAAGCAACCTGGATGACCTGCAGGAAACAAAACCAAGCACTGATACCTTGATACTTGTGCACCAGTGTCACTGAAAGATCAGCGGGGATCAGCTTAAGGAAAAACAATTCTCAAGCCAAAAGACATTTAACTCAATACAACTTCTACTGGACTTCAAGGTCACATATAGGTGCATATATGATACCTGTACTGCAAGTGTGTCCTTTTATTAAACTAAAGTTGTAGGGAATCAACCTTAGGATAAGAACGCTCAACCTTAGGATAAAGAAAAGTCGGATATGCTGTGCTGGCAATATCAAATAGAATGTTTTCTGACTTTTTATGAAGTTCAGTCACTGGCCGCAACTGAAACATTTCAGAGGATACACTACAGTGGCTTTAAAAAAAAAAGAAAACAAACCCACCAAAGAAAAAAAAAAAAAATCAAAAAATCACGAATGGTTAATTGGTCTGTGAGAGCAGACCTGAGATATTCACATACTAAATTGGTTCATCACACCAGTGAGTCACAGGATTGGTCTTAACAAACCAGTGGAACCAAAGATATGATTCTGCAGAAAGCCACTCCCTCAATATCTGCAAACTTATTCTTCCCTTTCCTCCTCTTAGAAGAAAGCTTGTCTTTTTCTAGTTTTTACTAGTTTTCTTGAACCAACATGTAAGCAACCACAGCTCTCTATTTACCGATCAGATTTTCAATTTTTTAATATTTTTGATTCATTACTTTAACAAAATAGGCAGAAATCCTTGAAGTCACAGACTTCCCACCTTCTGCAGTTAAAACCACAATTAGGGAGGGTTTCAGGCTAACTGACACAAAGCTCGATGAGATCAGATTTGAATACTACTTTACATAGCCCTTTTCTTTTATAAGAGGCTTGAAGATCCTCTTAAGTGAACGGGAAAAAAACAGGGAACAGATTTCACAGACAGAGTCACTACAAACCTCAATTTGAAATTAAAAGTGTTCAACTGCTCTGAAAACATTGGCCTGAGTGGTTTGCTTTTATGAAGGGAAATCTGTGAGGGTAGGAAGAAGCAAACACAGAATAATTCCACACTAAGGCTACATAACTGCGTAAAAGGCTTCAGACAGAGCAAAAATGCTGTTCACAAAAGGTAACAACTTTCAGAGGCCAGAGAGGGAACTATACATACCAACTGGGCAAAAGTAGTCACTTTCAGTCTTTTAAACAGCTCATCCTTTTTATATCTGTAATCTTCAAAAACAAAACAGAAGAGGACAATGTAAATTTTCAATTAATTCCCAGCTTTTACAAATACCAGGCCATAGGCTTAGTCCCAGCTACTCTCATAGACCCTCTTCTACAACAGGGCAGGATTTCTGGGTGCTAAGCTTGCAGTGAAGGATCGGAGCAGCACACCTGAAGGCTTTGTGAAAAGTAAAACCAGTTATAAAGAGAGATCTTGTCCAGATATGATTCAAGTGAAGAAGGCAGATCTAGTTGCTTTTAGACTCAAATCTGTACGATTTTGTGCCTTCTGTGCTCACTGGGCGAAGGAAGCAGTTTCATGAATTTATCACCTTGCCTGCTGTTCTCTGAAGCCTGCTATGATCACAAAGCCTCTTAAACCAAAAGATTTAGTTTACCTGAATTTTTAATTTGTGTAAGTTACAGCAGAATCAGAGCATAGGGGCACTGCATCTCAGACTATGTCTTTGCAAGCTAAACACGTATGTTTAATCTTACCGATGAAAATGCTCCAGGTTTTCTTACTTCATTTGACAATTAAATTCTGATTCTGACAATTTGCTAATACAGATATCTAAAGGAATGGATAACTGACAGAAGGTGTTTAATGCAGAAAACTGAACAGCAGATCGGCATGGATACCAGCTTGAAGCACACATAATTGCAATGGAGAAACTGGACTAATTGAGTCTTTAGGCTTAAGACAAAGCTTAGGCAGCAAGAAAACTATGTGCTCTGTTGGAACGATTGGCAAACCACCAGAGCAGAGATTAACAGTGCTAAGCAAGCGATGACAAGGATGGAAGTCTGATTGCATACAGACACTGGAGATGCATCAACACGAGGAAGAGAGAAGCCTTCTAGTGTGAAACAAAAGGGTGTATGTAGTCGGAGAGAGAAGCTAAGTCGAGTATCAGTAGGAACATCTTGATATGAAATAGCCTCCCACGGGAAGTAACAGAAACCCTGTCCTTTGGGAAATTTACAGCTAGAAAGAAAACAGCAGGGGAGGGGTCAAAATTAAAAAAAAATTATCAATTGTGCACTGGCAGGGAAAAGCAAAGATGAACAAGATTCCTCCCATACCAGGCACTGCAGCTGCTAACCGAGTTCTTCATGAAGCTCTTTAACCTATGAGAAGCTATGCTCTAATGAATCTAAATCCTCTCAAAAAATAGAGCTGCTGTTCTTTTCCTTTGCTCCTGACTTACTAGGCTCCACCTCTAAAGCCACAGATTTTTATTAAAAAAAAAAAAAAAAAGAAAAAAGAAAAATCCTTTACGCTTTTCTAACAATTTTAGTAACTGTTGGAGGATATTCCAAACCAGTCTCGCTCCAGCTGTTCAGCTAAGAGGGCTGACAACGAAGTCCAGGACCTTTATCAAATCCAGCCAGTTAAGCAATTCTAAATCCTCTAAAACCATCTGTTGAATGCTCCATAGCTTAAGCAAGGGAAGATGGGGGAGGAGGAAGGACTCCAATCCATATTTCTGCAACCACCACACAAAAAATTACCACAAAATTGGCTTATGGAAAGTCTCAGGCTGATGTGTGTTTAGAGAAGGAGCCACGCGAATGCTGGAGGCCGAGATCTCTTCCAAATACAAGCGGTGATCACACGCTTCATAACAGATGCTCTGCTCGGACAAGATTCTCCCCGTACCCAGGCCACAGGCACCTTAGGGTAGCAGGACAGACACAACAAGAAAAATTGTGAGCTTTCATCTCTGGGGTTTTTTATTCCTATCCCTTCCCTCTTAAATACACTTCCTGCAGGGATACGCCAGTTAATTTTCAACATTCAGAGCAAGCACAGTTCCCAAATTCAACACCCTACCCTATATCATGTTTATTAAACTGCAAAGCAAGTGCCTACTTGCTACTAAACAGCTTGCCTTAGAAAAAAGGAGCCCATCCAAAATACCCCAGTGCACTGCAGTGTGCACTATAGCTTCCAAACCATAGGTCTGAAGTTCAAGACTGTGCATAAACTAGATTTCAGAATGTCAGTTAACATGAAAATGACCCTCACAGTTCTGGCTAAACCACCTGGTTTCAAGCCTCAAGCTCAGGTTGCTAAAACCTCCCTTTATAACTCAGAAATAACAGCAACAATTATCTTTTATACAGCACATTTCACCTGCCCAACACATAACCCATGTATTGCCCATGTCCAAATGATTAAAACTCTCTACTCATGGACAAAAAGAGCCCTTCAGTCACATGAAGAGCAAGAAATAAACTTAATTTAGAAGGACAAATAAAAGCAGCAAAGCTTATGAGGTGCTGGATGTCCTTAAACACTGACAAAGCAGAACCATTGTCACAGTGCTCATACAATATAGCTGCCGGATGGTTTCCTCCCACCTCAAGCAGGGACTGTTTACTCCCGAACAAGCCTTTATGACCTAGATCTTGCCTTTACCATCCAAAATCATTGCTATCAACAAGAAAAAAACAAAACAAAACTGTTGTTATTACAAAGCCTGACCTGGAGGAGACCAATCTGAATGCTTGCACGAGCTGCCCAGCAGTTATCAAAGAGTTCAGAAGAAGGGATACCTCTGACTACGAAAGCAACATGACGTACCCGGTTCTGTCCTGGAAAGTCCATTTGGATTTTCTGACATTTTTTGCTTCAGTGAACTGGTCTGAAGTTGCAATTATTGTGTATTCAAGGATGTGGTCCTTGGGGCTTCAGCAATGAGTTGAAGCAACACCAGAGAAAGGGAAGAGACTTGATGTCTCCCCTCAAGTCAGTCCTCCAAAGGACAAATCATCATGGTTCCAACTCTCTTTATCATTCTTGATTCCACAGCAGGCTCGAGGTATTAAGTCCAACTCTCTCACATTACACAAGAGACAGAGAGTTGCCTGTACTGGGTATTTAAAGTTGTGTCCAAACGGTGTCATCTATCCATGAGAAATCAAGGGGGAGAAGTTTCTAAACTGCCTGGGAACACAAGGTGTCTATTCAGCCCAAATATAATGAGAAAGTTTCTACTGGACTCCAGAACCATGATTAAACAAAAGAACTCCTACATGAAACGAAATCAGATTCACAGCAGGGCTCAAAAACCAACTAGACCCTTACAACAAGATTTTCAGCACAGATAAAAAGCAATGACAATCCAGTGTTAAGCACTGAAATCTTAGTCAACACAGGATTTTGGAAAGCAAGGTCATTTCTCTTTTGATTTTCCCCAAAGACTCGTGGTGTTTAAAAAAAACCCCAACAAACAACAAACCAACAACCAAACCAGCAATAAAGGACCATTTTGCACAAAGCTGAGCACAAATGCATTTATGTGACAGATTAGTGACCTCCCTTATAATCTGAACACCACCATCTTAGCTGAACACAGTAAATGGGTCTAAAAACTAAAACTGAACATTCAAAATCCTAATTAATCCTCATCAACGGGGAGGATTTTTCTTTCACATTAATAAATGCAGCTTTTGGGTTTAATAGCTTTCTTGGGCTCTCTATGTGGAAAATAGTCCTGACAGTAGCTGAAAATAAAGTAGTAAAACATTAGCTTTATTAGTAAGAATTTTTAAAAAGCACCTATTTTCAGCAAGAAAACAGACTGAAATAAAAATCAGTTAGGCTTTCATTAGCCTAAACAACCCAAAGTCTTCAAAAACATCAGTGTTTAGTTCTGGGGAAATCAATGAGTTACATAAGAAGAAGACAAGCTCATTCCTATCTTGGAGTATTCCAATAGAAATCTAAGCATGCTATAATTATACAAAGGTAAAAGATCAAGTTCAATCATTTTGCTACCTAAAGGTGAAATAAAATCTCAGAAGTGCAGTTAGAGTCTTCTCAGACGAGTCTAGTCAAAATATCTTAATCTAGAGAACTTCTTCCTGCCTGGTTTCCATTCAAGAACAAAATTTGCATGAAGAAGGATCTGGAAAGACTCCTAGACCTGCCTGCCTGGTTTCTGAAGTTAAATCTGTAAAGCACTGTGAGAGACAGAGAAATAAGGCACGGGAGAGAGTAGAACATGCCTAGCAGAGAATCAAGGTAGAAGCATCTTTGTATCCTACTGCTGCGTGTTTCTACAGTTCCTGCCTGTAAATGGCTGCGGGAATCATCCGAGTGGAGATTTCCATGCAATCAGAGGGCCTGGGATTCAGCCCAGCTCCTCGATGCTCTTTCAGTTTTGAACTAACCCACTGCAAGTTACATTCTGCTCTTCTCCAGATACTCACTTCTTTTGATCTCTTCTAACTTCTCCATGTATTTTGTCAAACTGTTTCCTGTAACAGGGAGGAAAAAAAAAATCAGTTTGTTACAATTTTTGTATTAGTGGTTTTCTTCCACTAATTCTTCTGCTTAAGTTTTTTTTTTTTTTTAAGAAAAAGATCAGACGATGGTAATAAATGTTTGTTGCAAATCCTCTTTCCCCATGACAATACAAGGCAGCCATAAATCAAAAAGTACCAGGATTTTCCTCTTAGTGCTTTTCTCTCACAAGGAAGGCTGAGCTAAATGGCAAAGTCAGGCAAAGGACTTGCTGGACCCCGGCTGCCAACCGCCTCTGTGAACCGCAGATGCTCCATAGCTTAAAGCCTCCATACTGGAGAGGGGACCTCACTGTGAATGTTCATGAACAGCAGGCGCTCAAGTCTTCTGCAGACACCCACAGCGCCGTTTCAGTTCTTCTACAGAACGCACCCAAGTTTTATTTTACAGGATTTTTAGTAAGGGATATAAAAATATCCACACCCTGCTAATCAGAGCGGTGATATTGCCCAAAACTCAGCCTCGTAGCACCCTTCCCATTTACAAGTTCCACACCAAGCCCTCTCTTCTCAAAAGCATTGTTTTGACGATGCTTTGGAGAACAAAGTCATCACCTTAAGAAAGTCACTATCTAAAACTCAGTACGTTACAGAGTCCGTATGTTACGGCCCTGTCTCTAAGGAAGCTGAAATCAGAACCTTGATATTTAAATCCTGCCTGTGACACATTGATTCAAATGCAATTGTGGCCATGCAGTGCCTTCCCCAACGTTTTTGTACAGATACTATAGGCAGGTGTTACTGGATGAAATTCAACTGCTTTAACAACAAAAAATACCCAGAGACACCCCTCCAAAGAATTATCTTGACTTACTTACACCCTTGTCAAGATATTAGTTTATACATGAAAACCCCACATATAGAAACTCCAAGATGAGTAATTTCTATGGGAACTGTCACAAGAGAGCCTGATGTAATAAGGTGAGATACATCACAATTATGATGTGAGTTCTGATGTAGCTGCACAGCATCTGGAGTAAAGCAGCTCAGGGCAGAGGCAGTTGAGACTTTCAGCATATTTTTCTATATTCCTACATACACATCTGGTGTTTTTACCCTACAACGGTTTCACTTACCAGTATCGAGGCGGGTTTTTATATGTTGATATTTGGGATTTTGAGGGATGCGCTTGGTTAAATACTGTTTTAAAAAGGAAAAGATAAGAAGTCAATATACAGCCATGTATCTGTTTTAATGGGAAAAAAAAACATTAATAACAGAAAAGGCGATTTGAAGAGCTCTAAGAGACAGCAAAAAGAGCAGCAAGACCTCTGAATCTCCAACTCCATATTAAATCCCTGTCAAACCGCCACTTTAAAGCCTCAAAAGGAGAATTTCTCTCCCCTTCTCTTTCCACCCGCAACCCACCCGGATTTAAAGGCCCCAGGAAACCCCCTCTCCGCCCCGAACAACGCCTCTGGAGGCTGCTCCGGCCCATTGAGGTTCCCGAGAGGCCCCCAGCGCTCCGGGCACTCAGATGCATCGGTCCCCCCATGCCGCAGCGCCCAGGGACGCCCCGGCCGCTGGGTATCCTGCGCCCCTGGGGCCACCCAGGGCTGCTACCC
>NW_010548581.1:0-257 GCF_000687285.1 Phaethon lepturus
CCCCCGCTTTGGATGTCTGGCTGCAGCAAGGGAGCAGGACGCGAGCCCCCGGCTCCTGCAGAAGTTCAAAGAGCTCATCCCCACCGTGGGCCTGACCAAGGACATGCTGGCCATCCTGCCCACGTCGGGTGAGTGCCAGGAGGGCACGGGGCAGCGCGCACGGCCCCTCTGCACCGGGAAGCTGCGCGGGGGCTCATGCTCACCCCTCTCTGCTTTTCAACAGACCAGTGCACCGAGGCCATCAGGTGACACCCCCC
>NW_010548581.1:543-772 GCF_000687285.1 Phaethon lepturus
CCAGGGGTGCTGCCAGGGTCCCCAGGCAGCCTGAGCCCAACGGTCCTGGATCCGACCTTTCCTCCCAGCACCCAGGGGTGTTGGGGGGCTCCTTTGCTGCGTTGTTTGTGGCACCCAACATGGGGAGCATGGGGAGCAGAGGTTGGGGAAGGTGCAGTGGGGCAGCTGCCGGGGGTGCGGGCAGGGGAGAATTGAGCTGAGATGAACAGGGGTTTGTGCGGCACGGCGG
>NW_010548581.1:1169-11296 GCF_000687285.1 Phaethon lepturus
GTGGTAGCTGCTCAGGGTAAATGCACGGCAGGACCGGGACCCCCGCCCCTGTCTCCCATCCTCCTTGGCCGCCTCATCTGCTCCCTGACCAAGGTAGCACCATGCTGCAAAGAGCCCAAAGGGCAGCATCCATCCCCCCACCTCCTCCAGAATGGAGGCAGCCCTTAGTCCCCCTCACTGCCCCTCTGCCCCAGAGCGGGGGTCCCATGGTGCCCAGCCAGGCGTGGGGCTGTGAGGAAGCAGCATGGACCCTTTTGGGGCTGTGATCCCAGGAACCTGCCAGAGCCAAGGCACGGGGGACAGGGGACAACACACCCTGGGAAGGAGGGGACACTCCCACAGTGACATGGACTGCATCCCCTGTCTGCCCCGCGCTGGCGCGTCTCCCTTTGAGGACCCCGATTGCCCCGGAGCGGCGGGGTGAGCCTGCGCGGGCACCGTGGGGTCCCGTCATGCCGGCACCGTGCAGGTGCCTGGGTTTGGGCACCACCCCAGAGGCAGCCTCGGGGCAGATGCCAGCCTGGCCTGAGGGACGGGTCACCGAGCCCCTTCGTGATGGGTCACTGGGTGACGGTGCTGCCATGGCCCATGCCAGGAAGGACCTCCCCACTCCTCCCAGCAGCCCTCCGTCAGCCAGCCAGGAAACTAAAAGCTCTCTTTGTTCTTTCACAAGCAACTAAAGTAACCGTAACCGGGAAAATCCTGAATTTCAGCACTGGTGCAACAGCTCCTGCAACGCCGCTTCTGGGGATTGCAGGCACTTCCTTCTTCCGTGAGACCAGACGCTGTTTACCCTGCGGTGTCTGCAGCCTTCGAAACCACCACCTCGCCCAAGCCAACCGCAGCAGTGTTATCCGTGCAGCTCGGCATGCCGCAGCGCCGGGGTGGGCGGAGGCGGGGAGCACAGCACTATAAAGCCAGCAGCCCTGGCACCGTTCTCCATCCTGCTGGCGAAGCTGGAGGAGGCTGCAGCAAGATGAGGACTGTGGGGCTGAGCCTGGGGCTGGCCCTGCTCTGCTTGCTGCATGTGGAGGCTGAGGACCTCAGGGCTGCGGCTGACAAGAGCAAGGTGATCCACAGCATCTTGGGGAAGGGGAGGTGGGAGCATGGCCTCTGGTCATCTCCCCAGGGTGGGGACTGGAGAGATGTTTTGGTACTGGGGACAGCTGGGGACCCTGCAGCCACCGCTGGCTCTACTGTCACACACAGGTGAGGGCAGCCACCCAGCTCCAGCGTAGGTGCCCCAGCAGGGATTTTGGTGCCTAGAGGGGATGCGGGTGTCCCATGGCCTAAGGGTGTCCTGGCTTGCTCTCTGCGGAGGGGACAGCCCCTCCCTGCTCCTCCAGACTTACAGCCCGCCCTCGCTGCTAGATTGCAGGGAAATGGCACATCATTGCTCTGGCCTCTGACTCCGAGAGCTACCTTCGAAAGAAGGACGAGCTGAAGATGGCAATGGCCAACATCACGGTCCTGGGGGACGGCGACCTGAAGGTCTCTTTTGCAATTCCCACGTAAGTGTCAAGCGCTTTTCTCCATGGGCTTCACTGACCAACCTCCTCCCTGGACCTTCACCAACAGGTCTTCGCCTGGGTGCCTCCACCCAGCACCCACCAAAGACCTGGGCAGGGGCTGAGGCTGGGCCACCAGCCCCACGGTTTGGAAGAGAGGCTCAGGAGAGCTGTATCCTGGGGACGCCTTCTTCAGGGCAGGCCAGGCAGGCTCAGGGCAGCACCAGCCAAGAGTGGTCCCATCATGGAGGCTGAGACACCCCACTGCTCCCAGCCAGGGACGCAGCAGGATAATAAGGCACTGTATGATTAAAGCTTTCCCAGCAGGACCAGCCTCATACCACCAGCTCAGAGCATGAGCAAGGGAACGGCTGTGTAACCCCGTGTAACCGCTGTGCCCTGCCAGCCCAGGCACCCATTGCTCCAGGTGCCAGGTGCTCCAGCCCCAGCCACACCCACACCATCCCATTCCCAAACAACAAGTCCCACATTTAGGGTAGTGACCCTGGAGCCAGTGTCCCCAGGGGAGGGGAAGGGAGGGTCACTTCAACCCAGCCAGAGCATCCTTGACTGTTTTGCAGCCTGGAGGGATGTAAGAAATCGGTGTCCATCTACAAGCAAACAGGCGTCCCGGGTGAATACTACAGCTCTGGTGAGTGGGGGGAGCCAGGCCCCTGGGATGGGGCAGAGGCACTTCCGACACCCCTGTCTGAAGCAGCCAGCTGTCCCTGGGGACATGGCCCTCAGGAGTGCCTGTCTGCCTCTCCTGAGGCCCTGGGGTGGGACATGACTCTGTGGCCGGTTGCCAGCTGCCCCCCAGGGCTGGTCCACGCCAGAGCTGGTGTCCCAAGCATGGCAGACCCTCCCTCTCCCTCCCTCTGGGAAGCTGCTCTGGGGTAAGACACATTCAGACTGAGCTTAAACCCTGGGGAAAAGCAGGTTCATTCTGCAATGGGGCCGTGGATGGATGTTCCCAAGGGATGAAGCAAGAGTGATTTCCCACCATCCCCAGCCCAAGTGTTAGTCTGACCCTGGCCGGGCTACTCTGCTGTCTGCAGTGACCATCCCCGAACCCTCCTGCGTTCGCGTTCACGTCCTTCTGCTCTGCTGTGATCTGTGGGCTCCCCCAGGCTTTCAGAGAAGCCTCAGCAAGAGGAAAAACCAGGAGGGGGAGACAGAGAAGAAACGCAGGCGGAGTGGCCCTGCCCCTTGGCATCCTGCACAGGGCTTCACACTTACAGCCCTTTTGCAGTGTGGAAGCTCTCAGGAGGAGGTAATTAATTTTTCACTTTCCTCCATGTCCTTTTGCAGAAAGAGGCAATAAAACAGCGCAAGTGGTGGATACCGATGGCAAGACATACGCAGTTATCTTTGCCTCCAGAGTGAAGGACGGGAAGACCCTGCACATGCTGAGGCTCTACAGTGCGTAGCCAGTGGCGGTCTGACCGGGGTGAACTGCTCGGAGGTGTCGGGGTTCTTTGCAGTGTCCCAAGAGGACAGGAGTCAGGGGGCCTGCGGAAGAGACCCCCTCCTCACAACTGCCGGCCTGCTGGGACCTCTTGCCCTGGGTGGGGTGCAGGAGCGGGGCTGGGGCTGCTGCGTGTCCCCTGTGCAGCAGGGGAAGGGGCAGCGATTTGGGGCTGGCAGGGGAGGCTGGGGCTCTGGTTTCTGTGCTGTGCGGGGAGCCCATGGCCTTGGGTAAGTTGCTGGGTGAAATGGGGCAAAGAGCGGGGGTCCTCGCTGCAAGGGGGGCAGAAATGGTGGGGATGGGAACCAAGAGAGGAGAGGCTGTGCTGGTGCCAGGACCACTGCTTCATCTTGTCCCCTGGGAGGGGTGTCTCGTGTGCCTGCTCTCTAGAATCTCCACCACTGCTTCCAGCCTTCTCCCAGGGATCGGCATCCATCCCATCCTCACCTGGGCGCACTCGCCAGTCTGCCCAGGGGATGCAGGGACCAGCCACAGCCTGGAGCTAACTTGTGTCTTTGCCTTTAGGCAGAACCCAGGAGATGAGCCCCAAAATCACTGCTCTATTCAAGAAGCTTGCAAGAGAGAAGAGCTTCACTGACGAGATGATCAGGATGCTGCCCAGCCAGGGTGAGCACTGCCCAGCACTGTGTTGGGCTGGTTCAGCTGATATGGGGAGCCAGGATGTGCTGGCAGGGACCAGCTCAGCCCATCGCTGCCACCACTTTGTGGCTGAGCTGGTGGGAGAAGGTGCTCTGGCTTGGCACTTGCTCTAGTTCATTCCTGGGCTGTCTATTTTGGGTGCTAAATGGGACTAGGCAGACCACAGCCCTGGACTCAGTCTTTCTTTTTATTTTCACAGAGGAATGCAGCCTCGATGAAGCATAGGTGAGTTGTTGCAGTGCAACATGGTGTTTGCAACGTCCTCAGCTGGAAATTACCCCCCTTTGTGCCCTGACAAGGGCCACCATTAACTCCTCAAATTACTCTGGAGGCCGAGTTGTTTGAATGTGTGCTGGAGCTAGCACCCAGGTAGGATCATTCCCTTTGGAGCTGCTCTGCAGTGGGGACCCCCAGGGTGCAGCTGCCCGGTGGTGAGCAAGGGCACTTGAACCAAAACCACCATTTCAGTGGAGAAACGGCTGCAGAGCTCACGCAGCACCGGCTCTTGCCAAAAGGACCTTGGGGTTGTGGACCGGCAAAACCAGCCAAAGGCTGGGTTTGTGTCTCACAACGCAAAACACGGTTGTTGTTGGCCCACCCTGGTACGTGATTTCTCACCACACCAGTACACATTCAGCTGTAGGGGTCAGCAAGAAATCCATTGCTGGAGGTGGCTCACGCTGCAGAGCTGGGGAGAGCTGGAAGAGAAGGCACTGATCCTGATGGAGAGCTTTGCTTTACCCTCTCTGTTGGCCTCCTCACCCCAAATACTCAGCCCACCTCTCCTGACTGTTTTCTAGGAGGTGTGGGCTGGCTCTTGCTGAGCGATGCAAGACCCACACTCTGAAGCTCCAGGCTGCTGCTCCACCATCCCTTTTCCAAGCTCGGTGGTCAAGGCTCTGACACGTCCCCTGCTCCTCCAGCACACAGTCCCTTCTTTTGCCAAATAAACAGAAACTCACTCCAGAGATTGGTGTAGCTGTCTGGGGAAAACCTGGGGTGCTCAGGCATGTGGGCCCTTCTGTTGTTCTCCTGGGCTCTGTGGATGGTGAGCAGCCACAGGAGCCATCCTGGGCTCAGCTCGCCCAAGCCAGGGCATTTTCAAAGCCCACCAGACTTTTCCTTCCTGGGTGCCTCCAATGGGGTAGGGCCCACGGCCGGGCAGAGGTGAAGCAAGGGATGCAGTGAGGCTGGAAGTCCAGAGGGGACAAGGGACTGGGTGGAGAAAGGCCGTGGGACTTGGCCACAGAGGCTGAAGTTGGGGTTTGCAGGGCTGTGACCACTGCCACCATGCAACTCACCTTCCCTCCACTCTCCTGGAGCTCCGCTCATCCACTAGCTCAGGCTGGGCCAAGGCACAGGCAAGACTCAGCTTGGGGACCTCTCAGCACCACGGTGCTGCAGGGCTGGTGGAAGGTGGAAGGTGGGTGTCTGAATCCTCGGGACCCAAACCTGGAGAGCTGGTGCAGGGCTGCGTGTGGTCTCTGCCCCTGGGCACCATGCAGAGAAAACCCATCCCAGAGCCAGATTATCTGGTGGTGGTAGACATCAGCCTCCAGAGATTGTCTTGCTTTGAATTTATATTTCTGAAATCCCACTCCATTCTTCCCTTCCTACTCTGTTCAGCTCCCAAAATCCACCTGGGAGCAACCACAGTGTGCCCAGGGTAAGCCATGTCCCCAGCCAAGCCCCAGCACCTCAGGCGTGCTCATCTCCAAGGGCTCGGCCAGTGCTTGCAGGCACTGAGGTCTGGCAGGGTATGAAGCAGCTTGTGCCTCTCCTGGAAAAGAAAGATCCTCCAAAATCCTCTCTGCTGGCCTTTCCACCCTGCCTGTCCCTGGCCAGCCTGGCCAGTCACCCGGGCAGTTGTTTCAGCCCGGGATCTGCTTCACTGCCACATGACATAGCAGGTACCCCTGGAAGGTGTCATCCCAGCAGCTGGGTGCCTCGGGATGTTCCTCCTTCCAGGGACCGGGAAAATGCATTTGGGAAACTGCCCCTCCTGATCCTGAGGATCATAAGAGCTGGATACATCCCAGCAGCGGCAGGACAAGGGACTTCACTGGGACTTCCCGACCCAGCATCATTTCCACCCTCTTTGGAAGGAGCCCAGCCTTTCCAGCGGGAATTCTCCCCGGCAGTTCAGCATTTGCCATGCTCCAAAGCACGGCTAGGCCCACACGCAGCTTTGTCTCAAGGCTTGTTTTTGGTACATGTATTGATGCAGATGAAAACATCCTGCTGCCAGCAGCGCCCTTCACCGAGGGCTTTGTGTGGCGGGGAGTCCCGGTGTCTCCCTATCATGTCCCAGCCAAATATTCCTTCCTGCCATAAGCAGGCGTCACGCTGCCAGACAGCAGTGCCATCATTTCTCTCCACCACCTGCATTTTCCACTCCTTTTGTCCGTCTGTTTTCTCCCTGTGCCTCGGAGCAGGATGCACACAGGCTGCAATTTCAGCTCTTTTCTGGGTGTGAGTCCCCTCTGTGCAGAGCAGGTGGGGGGTCCCCACCGCAGCCGCCCCGATCCCTCAGCCCTCTCACCAAGCCCGTCCCTGTACCGGCTGCACATCCAGTGCTCATCGCACCGTGCAGCCCCTCTCCCAGCACCCTGCCCTCAACAAAGGCAGGTACAGGGGCGAGGAGAAGCATGCAGGGACAGGGTGAAAGGAGGGTTGTACCTGCCTCCTCTTTATCCCCCCAGCAAACCTGGCTAGATGTTGTCATACATTGTTAATGACATGGGACTTTTCTTCCCTGAACGTTTCTAAGGGCTTCCTGGGCTGAGGCACCTTCTCGGCACTGGTGACATCCTGCAGCAAGGAGCTTCACCACCCATCTCTGTGCTCCCTTTCACTTGTCGCAGTGGTTTCACTTGCAACATCTTGGCCGGGCGCTGCGGGAGCGCGCTGCCGAGACGGGCTGGCAGGGACCGGGTTGGTGCAGCCCAGGCACCGGGGTCCCAGCTGGCTGCTGGAGAGACCAGGGGGGTCTTGGAGCAAGGAAGGTGCTGGACTGGCCTTTGATGTATAAGGAGCTATTTGGAGACTCGCAGCTGATGGCTGCGGCACTTGATGATGATGCAGAACTATCATCTTCTCTATTCATCCTCTTCGTGATGTTCCAGTTCTTAAATCTTTAACAAGTCTCCTTGCTCTCCCAGCTGTGCCTCTCATCCTTCTCTCTCCCTCCCCTGCTTAGGCCATGTCCCTTCTGGGGCTGGGTGACCAGGCCTGGACCTCTACCCACCCAGGAAGGCGTGGGTACAGCCTGGATTTACATGGTGCCTTGTCTTGTTCCTCGATCTTCTAACTTCTCCTCGTGCTGCATCTGCCACTTTTGGCACCTGCTGCGTGTGGATGAGATATTTTACAAGACATCTGTTGGCACAGTGAGGTCCCTGGATGATCTTCCTCCCTCTTTCTCTCTCTCAGCCACTCATTTATCCAAGTGAGGACCTTCCTCCCTAACCTATAGCAGCTTGTCCCCTGCAAGCTTTGATGAAGACAATTCCCAGCTGACCAGGGAATGTCCGACTCCCATATCTTGTTGACTCTTCCAGAAACTGTATTTCTGAGCTGTGATTTTCCTGTGCAAAAGTTGTATTCATTCTCCCCTGTGATATAATTTGTCCATATGTCAACCAGGTCTGCCATTTATTATAGCTTTTGTATCTGCCTGCTCTGCATAGCAGATCTACTTGTCTGTAGTTTCTTCACCTCCAACAACCTCTTTAAAAGGCAGCATATTTGCTTCTTCTAGTCTTCTGGTGAAAACTAGAAGTAGCAAAGGTGAGTCCAAGCAGCAGATGACACTGTAGTGAAAAGTTTGTTTCACACCTGATTTACTTTGATTGGAAATGTCATGTCCTCTGTCTTACTACTCACTTGCACTTCTGTATTGGTAGGACAGACCTTTCCAAGTTTGCAAAAGAGATTGTCTAGCCCAGCGATCCACCAAAGCTCCTCCTCAGCCAAGGCTGATGTGAAGTTTCTTCACTTTTCCATCAGCTTTTCTCTGAATACTCACTCTGAATTTGACTGGCTACCAGCCGAACATTTTCTAGTGTTATATTCCTGCTCCCAATGCCTTTGAAGAAAGGAATATATGTAAGTTCAGATGTCATTCTTCAAAGTAAAGGAGTAAGGGGACAAATTCTGGTGTCTTCACTGTTTGTCTGATTTTGTTGCCAGTTAACTTACCAGGGGTCATTTTGCTGTCGTCATGTGGATGCAGCTTCAGCAGGTTTAAGAACATTTATCTTATTTCTGATCAGCTCCTTTAAATTGATTTAATTGTGCTGGCTTCCATTTAGGCTTTCCCTTTGTAACGTTGTTGAGGGTTTGTATTTGCTAATATCAGCTTAAGCCCTCGGAGTGAATCTAAGCTGGTCTTTCCAGACAATCTGTGTGCCGTATGCGACATTTAATCCTCTTGACTTTCAATTTTTTCCCCATTTAAAAATAAAAATTGACTGTATCGGATTGCCTCTGGTTCTAAGCGTAGCACTGACTGTCACGACAATGGCTTTTTGATTTCAGCCCCTGATCCAGGTCCTACTTGCTGCCCGGGACCTGTGGGCTCTTGGCCATCCCAAAAACCTGAGCCCACGGGTGCCCATCCAACCTGCCTGGAGCAACCATGTGTTAGAGCTTCATGGATGTCCCTTTGTTTGTGACAGACACTGGCACCACTGTCGCAGCTGGCAGTACGGTCACCACAGCCGGAATCACTCCAACGACATGCAGTCATCAGGTCTTGTCCGTCTGTCTTGGATGGTGTACAGTGAGACCATGGGGTTCCCCAAGTGCCACTGGATGTGCCAGCCCAGCTGAGCCTTTCCTCACCTTCCAGCCTCAGGGACAGCCCCTCGCCAGCATCTGGGCGATGGGCATTGGCTCTTGACAGCACAGGTATAAACAATTTGAACTCCCACAGGTCAGGAGTGAGTCACCTCTAAATTGCCAATTACTGCTTGTAGACAGCTCTGCGCTGGTCTGAGCCCCACGGAGGAATAAACACTGCTTTTGCTCCCTAGTTTGGGAAGGGGCAAATATAGCTCCTGTCTCCAGGCACTGCAGTGGCACAACAAGACCCCTGGAGCCTTTTCAGAAGTTAAGACTGCAGAAGTTCAGAAACTTTTAATAACACCAACTGAGACCCATTAAAAGTGAAGAAAAAAACTCAGTGCTGCTGGGGCAGCGAGGTGCCCTTTCGGGCCACGGCTTCGTGAGGCACCAGCACCCAAAACGCAATCGGCTTCGGGTGTTCCTGCTTCCCCAGGTGTTGAAAGCTGTTGAAAGTGTGTGGCTGTTTTCAACCTGGGTCATCTCAGGACATGGTTTTATACCCTGGCTCCATGACTGGCCGACCGAACACAGCTGATGGGAAGTGGCTGGTGTCTTGAAGGTGGGAAGCAATGTGGCTGGGGACTTTCCAAGCTGCTGGGGTCAGCATCACCTGAAATGTGTGAATATGCATCAGTCCCAGCAACGCCCAATAGCAGTGACGATGTGGGGACAGCAAAGCTTTGGGAACAGGTTGTTATGCTGGAGCTGCCATTCAGAGAAGCCTCAGCAGCCCCCAGAATGGGGTAGCACAAACCTCCTGATGTTCATCCAAGGCAAATGCAAAGCCCTGTCACTGGGCTGGGCTAACCCTGTGCAACTGGGCAGACTGGGCCTGCAGGCAGACGGCAGCGTGGCAGGAAAAGCCCAGCGAGTTGGGCAGGCGACAAGCTGAAGACGGGTCAGCGGGGTGCCTTTGCAGCAAAGGCAGCCAGATGCATCCTGGTCCGGATCAGCGAAGGGCAGCCATCAGCTCAGCGGGACACTTGTGAGACCATGCTGGGAGAGCTGGGTCCAGTTTAGGGGTCCCCAGTACAAGAAAGGTCCTGACAAACTGCAGAGAGCCCAGTGGAGGACACAAAGCTGGTCAGGGCCTGGAGCACAGCGTGTATGAGGAGAGGGTGAGAGGAGAGGTAGGCTGGTCCAGCCTTCAGAAGAGAAAGTGAAGGACACATCTGGCTGCTGTCTCCAGCTGCGTCAGGGGAGGATCTGGAGAAGCAGACAGACTCTTCCTGGAGTGCTCAGTGGTAGGATGAAGGGCAACATGCACAAGCTGGAACATGGCAAATTCCAGTAGGACAAAAGGAGAAAATTCTTCATCATGAAGGTGGTCCTGCACTAGAGCAGGTATCCAGAAACATGGCTGAGTACTTCCCCATCCTTGGCGATATCCAAATTGAGGTGGACAAGTCCCCAGACAACCTGATCTAACTTTAAAGCTGGCCCTGCTCTGAGCGGGGGCAGAACCAGAGACCCTTGAGGTACCTTCCAACCAAAATGCTCCTGTGGCTCCCCAGGCCATGGAGATCCTGGTAATGAGGATCCCAGCTGAACACAGCCAGGCGAGCACCAAACGCTCATAGGAATTATTCACTCATTATTGACCATCCGTAAATTAATTATAACTGCGGCCAACACCGGGAAGG
>NW_010548582.1:0-2608 GCF_000687285.1 Phaethon lepturus
ATAAGGACACGGACGGTTCTATTAAATTCAATTACATTTGAAACAATTAGATTAGACTACATAGCTAATTAACGGCAACCTTAGCGGGGAGAGCTTCGTTAGGAGCGCGGGGTTACTGCGGGGGACGCGGCGAAAAAAAACGCCGCGGTTTGTGCTGCTGGGGGACATCGGCGCGTCCGTGGCGGACCCGCGGGACGGCATTTCCAGATTGGGCTGTAATGATGCTAATACGCTGCTTTCTGGTAATTTTCTATTAATTGTTTGCGCTCCCTATGTGTCTTCAATCCATTAGTTACACTTTCAGGGATCGTAGCAGGCAATAAATCCTCTGGTGTGCCAAGGGCTCCTGCAACGTCTTTCACAGGATCATCCCCCAAGCTAATGTTTATAATGCAATTGAAGCCACCCGGATCAGACCCCGTCCTTCCCGCCGCCGCCGCAGCAGGAGCAGCGCTGCCGGCGTCCCCCGGGGCCGCGCCTGCGGAGGGATGATAAGGGAATCGGATTTTAGTGGCGACACTAGAGGTGAAATCCAAAGATCCAGAATATTTAGTTATGTTTACCCACAGTAATCAGCTTCTCAAATAGATGTCACCGGGAAAGCTCGCGCTACATTGATTGCGCCGTTCCCTGCTTTCTGCCCAGGGGCAAACAGCTCTGATTAATATTTCACAACACTTTTTTTTCCCCCTCCTTTTTTTTTGTGCTCAGAGAGCCTTGATAGAGAGACAGAATATTTTACCATCTCTTGTGTTTGCCTGCTCCAGTAATCATTGGATTCAATCACTCTTGCAATGTTTTTATGAATTAATAACAGGCACTTTGGAGGGCTAGCGGGGAGATGGGAAATGCAATCTGTACAACCTTAATGAGCACCGTGGGGACCTGGTACCATGGTTTCCGAAATCCTTTCTGTGCTTTGCTCTAAATCATTGTCTCTAAAATTACCTGCTTGCAGTCGGCTTTAGATGGCTCTCGTTCGGCGGGTAAGTACACCTGCCTCCCCGCTGCGCCCTCTCTTTCATGGCAAGGGCTCGTTTGGAAGCTGTCCCAATTAATTTTCTTTTTTTTTTTTTCTTTAATAAAAGCTCACCTTTGTCAGCACTGACAAAATGTTTGTCTTCGCTGCCTCATTAGTATTTGCTCTGCCCCAGCCGCCACCGCCACCACCAGAGGAAGAAGGATGGAACGGTGCAGAGCCGTGCCGGCAAACACACTCCTGCCCGCCACCGCTGGACCCGGGAATAACAAGTCCGGGGCATTTTGCTCTGCAATTTGATGGGAGAGATGGAATTGGGGAAGAGGGGATGTTCCGGCTCAGATTGCCACCGCTGCTGCAAACCAGGCGAAAGCGGGGCAGGGCACGGCGGGCCCCCCGGCTGGGCGAGCACGGGGGCTCGGCGGTGGGCACCTCTCCATCTCTGCGGTGCAGAGGGACGGAGGGCCAGTGTGCACCTCTCCGCCCTTCACCCCAGCCACGGGCCCCAAAGAGGCGCTTTAACGCCCGTCTGCGCTGCTGCAGGCTCCGTCTGCAGTGCTGACTCAGCAGTTCAGGCTTTGACCAGGCGCTCACCCGCCTTCCCGGCTCTCAACTAGGCTCCCGTCGGGGGATGGCCCTGCTGTGCTTCTCGGCGGCTCTTCCAAGGTCGTGCTTCTTCCCCTCCACCCCAGCCGAGACCAGTTGCATGAGGTGATGGCGTCTCCCTGCCCAGGCAGCACATGCAGAGCTCGACGGGCAGGACCGTGCGCCGTGCTCCCAGCTTTGCCCGTGGTACTGCTGCTCTTGCCACCGCTGGGATGTCAGGTTGCCTGTCGACCCCATCCCTGGTGCTCTCCATGGCACCACGGCGGGTGCTCAGGCTGCTGTGCCCCGGTGCTGCCCGGTGCATCTGCTGCTGCATCTGCAGAGCGCCCGGCCACGGTGGGTGCTGGGACACCTCCGGTGACCCTCCCCAGCCCACCGTCCTGTGCCGATGGAGGGGGCTGACCCCCAGCTCCCGGGATCACCTTGTCACTCACCTCCTGGGGCTGAGCTGGGGCAGGGGCGGAGCTGGGGCAGCGCAGATGTGTTCAGCGCTCAGGGTGCTGGCCGTCGGCTCCCGCGGGGACTTTGAGGACGAGCATCCAGACACCCGTAAGCCTAGGCATGCGACTGCGCTTTTAAAAATTGCCTGAGTGGAAATTTGGCCACAGGCAGCACAATTGCGTTTCAGGCTTTAAAAGCCAACTGGAGTCATTAAACGACATGCTGTATTCCTCTGGAGGAAGCATGCTTGTTGACAGGGCATCATTTTACAGCGCAAGTGCTGGGTCTTAATCCAACATTAGTGTTCGTGCGGGTTCACATTTGAGGAGTCCAGAAATATCAACTGGCGAGGTCCACACGGAGAGTCTTTTGCTGGGTCCCCGGGAAAAGGAGACCTTGGGAAGCAGCTGGGGGCCATGGGGAGAGCTCGGTGCCCGCCGTGGGGGACAGCGCAGATGTGGCAGAGCTGCTTGGTGCACGGGCTTGCTTGCGACATCCCTGGGAGCCCCAGATGTTCCTCGGCTCTTCGAGAAGTGATGCTTCCTCCTTCGGGTCAGCAGTGGGTGGCTCACCTGCGAGAGC
>NW_010548583.1:0-341 GCF_000687285.1 Phaethon lepturus
TTCCAGTTCTGGTCCCGGTACTGGTCCCAGTTTAGGTCTGGGTCCCAATTCTAGTCCCAGCGGCGTAGTCCTGGTCCCAGTCCCGGTCCCAGTACTGGTCCCAGTTAGGTAGTCCCAGTCTGGGACTGGATTCCCAGTTCTGGTCCCAGTGGGGTGGTACTGGTCCCAGTGGGGTGGTACTGGTCCCAGTATCCATCCAGGTCCCAGTCTGGCTCCCAGTGAGGTGGTGCTGGTCCCAGTCTGGCTCCCAGTTCAGGTCTGGAAACCAGTCCAGATCCCAATTCTGGTTCCAGTTCGGTAGTCCCGCTCCCAGTCTGGCTCCCAGTTCAGTTCTGGATCCC
>NW_010548584.1:0-5717 GCF_000687285.1 Phaethon lepturus
TTGGCAGCGCTGCCCGCCCGGCGTGCGGGGGGGCGAGCGCTGGTCTGGGCCGGAGCACCTCGTCCTCCAAGTAAGATCTAAGGGCCCTCATGGGGCTGGTGTCAGTTGCTCTAGGACCAACTTCGGAGAACAGTGGTGGGTCAAAGCCCTGGTGACCTTGACCTTCACAAGAGTTATCTGCACATTATATTAGTGACTGGTTAGCGAAAATAACAAAAAACCCTGTGTTTCGCGTGGCCTTTTGCTGGAAGTGTTTACAGCATGGGTTTGCTTGACTGCCCATTTTGTCACCGGTTCTCTGGTTTCCGTGTATCTGGAGGTGATAACGTGGGCTCTCTTTACAGTACTGGCTGGGGGGGGGGGAACATTTACGTGCTCACTTCGTGCGTTACTGAGGCTTGTGAGCTTTCACTGTGGTTTTTGGAGAGCTTATCAAAGATCTGCCAAGCTTCAGTTTTCTGTGCTCTCTCTGAGCTAGGACACTGACAGTTTGGTCATGGTAACACAAGCGAAGGCTTTCAGCCGACACGAGACAAGCTGGGCTTCAGCAGGCGTTCAGCTGGTTGGGCTAAAACTTTGGTTTCTCCATCTTGTGTTTTATTTTAACTGAGTGAACATGCTATTGTATACCTTGGTGAAGCCTGTGTGTCATGTGCCAGGCTGGCAATGTCACCCCTGTAATTTTTAGCTGACATAGCCTTACTTGGTAGATTTTCTCAGCATACTGGGACAAAGGCTTAGTTTGAGCTTCTGGAGGTGTGAACATTTCATTCTTCTAGTGCATGCTGCTCTGACAAAGTGAATCCCTGGCCTAAGGGTTCCTGTAGCCCCCAGGGACTTGTTAATATATGTGCCAAGACAGAAATAACTGAACTGAATGTTGTTTAAATTTTGCTGCCCTGGTGCAAGGCCATCTGTGTATGAGAACCTATTTTGGTTTGAAATAGGATACTCTTCACAAATGTGTGTCCATAGTTAGAAGTGCAGTGAAGCAATACAAGATCTCAATTTTGCTCATTCTGTGACTTAAGTTCCTGTTTCCATCCAGTTCAGTCACAAACTGTAGAGATTTTGCATGTGATATGAGGCAGCTGTCTCAAAGATAGGAGCCTGGGTGCAGGGGTGATTCCAGACATACCTTTGTTTGGGGCGAAACATGAAACTGAAATTCTGCCTGCTTGTGATGGAGGCCTCCAGGGCCCTGACCCTCTGTCCTGCCATGGTCTCCTGTTTTTCTGGTTGAAACTATGTCCTATTCCATGAACAGAAATAGAAAATTGGCTGGGGCTGTGTCCTGTTCCTGGATGCGGTGGGAGGACCAGGCATGTGGAGGAGTACATCAGTGTAACTTCTAAGCCACCCATGTTGTGCCAGGAGTACCTACCCCTACTGCCTTTTCAAACTGATGGAGCAATAACCCGAGCATGCGAGCGAGGGTTTTAGCAGTGTGTCTGCTTTGGTTTGATGGGATTATTGCCCGCAGGGTGCAGGAACTCAGTGTGATAGTTGATAATTTTTTTTCAGTTTTGCCTTAGCTCATACTTTTCTGCCTGTGGGAAGAGCAAGTCAGTGTCAAAGTGCAGGGCTTGTAGTTGAAGGAAGAAACAATAAGACCATTCTCTCTAAGTCCCTTGCTATTTAACTGCAGAACTTGACCTGCTTTGCTGGCAGCATGATGCTTCTGTAGCAAATACATCATCAGACTTGATTTGATCATGTACCCACCAGCCCTTGAACTTGCCTAACTTGTTGAAAAGGAACAGCAAGAGGGAAGAATGCTCTACAAACTTGCAATAATACATTAATTTCTGAAAAAGTATCCCTTTGCTATATATATGTCCCAGCCAAAGCCCAGCAGTGTGTGCGGTCACCTGAGTTGAATACTTGAAATGTACAGTGAAGCCAGCAGAAAAGTATGCCTAGGATAAACTAATAAAAACAGAGATGAGCTAGCAAGAAAATGGGTGAGAGCAAGTGAAAAGGACCTAAACAGACAGTCCTGGGGGTGCTGGGAGAAGAGGAGGGGGGTGTGTGTGACTGCAGGCATGGGCTGCAGGATAGCTGTCTCTGGGGTGATGAGCTGCCTTCAGCTTTGCCATCTCCGCAGGATGCGAGGCTTGGGGTGCTGAGGCAGCTACCTGGAGCTGCACCGCTAGTCAGCAGAGGGCTTTGCACTGCCAGGGCAACATAAGCCCCATGTTACACATCTCCTAGGGAGATGTGTGTGTTGGAAGTAGGTATTTTGCAGCAGGAGGACCCAGAGCAGAGCACTGGTGAGCGTTGTGTGGTGACAGATCAAACGGAGAGCCTGACTGGGCTGGGTGGCTTTCTGACTGAATGTCACTGCCTGCTGCTCGCACTTCCTCTGCTCTTCTCCCCTGCCCGTGCCTGCTGGCTTGCCCTGCAGGCTGGCAGCCTCTGGAATCAAGGGTGGCAGGACAGTGTGCTGCTTGCTCTGGTCTGTGTAAGAGGCCATGAGTCCCTTGGCCTCAAACTCCTGGTGCAAAGACTTCTGGAAGCCTGGTCGCCGGCTCTGCCTGGAGCCTGCCTGCTGCAGGCACCCTAGCACTGGTCTCTGCTACCATCTCCGTGCACTGCGCACACAGAGCTATCTCTGCTGGCTTGAAGCAGGGGGCCCTGGTGCACTGCTGAGGGACCAGGATGGGGTCTCAACACCTGCAGAGGAGCTTGTTGGGGCTGGTCTGGGGCTGGCTGTGCTGGGCCGGGCCTGGCTGGGTGCCACACGGGGTAAGAGGTCTCCCAAACCCTGGGCAGGAGGAGACAAAGAAGATAAAGCAGGACCTTGGCTGAGGGCAGAGAGCAGAAGGCTGGGGCAGAGGCTGGCACAGTCCCTGAAGGCTGGAACCCCTGTGCCTGCTGCCCTGCGGCGTGGCTGGTTTGAGGGGACAGGAAGCATTCAGGACAAAGCCTGCAGCATGGCAGCAGCGTGCCAATAGCCCATTCTCTGCATCTTGTCCTGCAGCCATCCTGCCCCTCTCCGCCACGTGCTGCTTGGGTCTGGTGCTGGCAGGATGCATGGTGACTTTCTTTGGTGGAGGCACATCCTTTCCCTGCTGGTTTTGTCTGAGCAGCCCTACAGTGTTTTGAAGCTTCTTCCTGCCCCAGGGCTCGCATCCGGTTTCCCGTTGCTGTCTGGGCGTGCTGGGGGCTGGATGTGGCCCTGCAGTTGAGAACAACCTGCAGGGAGCATGCTCCCAACTAATGGGAAAAATGTTCTTCTAATTGTTTTGGGCTGTTCCCAGAATAACCCCGCAGTGGGGGGGAGCGGTGGAGGCCCTTTGGCAGAGCTCAGCAAACACCGCTTAGCGCAGGAGGGTGAAAGGCCATCTCTTGGTCAGCTGGTTTGAGTTCTTGGCCACCATGATGTTAGGTGGGCATATAGGTCAAACTCTCTTTGTTTAAAGAAAACTTCATTAAAATAACAAGCTGTCTAATAGGACTATTTATGTAATCCTGCTCCTTAATTTATTCTGTTCTTTCACTGTTTGTTTTTTATTTTTAAGTTCAAAGGCGTGATAGAAAAGAAGCCAAACTTTGCAGACGCCCTGGGGGAGAAGTGCAATGTAACTAATCATGTGTATGATTGCCCAGCCAGAGACTCCCCTGTGACCTGTGCAGAGTTCACAAAAACATTTATCCGAGTGTGCAAACCGATTGCTGCTGCTCCATATCTGTTCCAGATGCATCCTCGATGCCACCCGCACAGTGGGAAGCTGCCCTGAGTGGCTGGCCTGCGATGTCAGAGCTTTGCTGTGCTGTGGTGGCTGGCCCATGCCCAGCCACCTTAGAGCACTGCTGCCCTGGCCCTCTCGCTGCGGAGCGGAGGGCACCGCGCTGCCCAGAGACACGGAGGTTCGTTTTCTGGGCAGATGCTCTGCCTGCCCGTCCCCGCCAGCAACGGGCATAGGCCGTGCTCTAAGCACCGGGCCGAGGAAGGCACCAGCGGCAGCGGATGCAGGGAGCTCAGCTTGGCCCTCGCTGAAGTGGGGTGCTGCTCCGGGCCTTGCACCGGTGCCACATCGTGTCTCACCCAGTGGCTTCCGCCTCCTGCCCTCTCGAGGCGGAAAGCCCTGTTCTCTGTGCTTAGCCGCTGCCGCCGCCATAGAGCGGCTTTGTGTGAGCTGGCACAAAGTGAGGATTGATGCCGATTCCCCTCCCCCTGCCGCACCGAGCGGGACCACACACGGCTCTGACAAAGGTGCCCTTCTTCCTCCTGCCGAGGAAGAGGTGCCAGCAGGCTGAAGGAATCTGTGCAGCGGCACCCAACACCACTCCTGCGGTGGTGCTGGAGACCCCCCAGGGCCCTTTCCTTGGCCCCTCGCAGGCTGGCCCTGCTGCTGTTTGGGTTCCTGCTGGGGCAGCAGGGCCTCGGAGCAGCAGGGCCTCTGCACAGCAGGCCCCGGCGTGGTGAGCCAGAGCCTGGGCAGCATTCATCAGCAGGTCCCCTGTTCCTGAACACACAGCCGTGTTCCTGCCACCACTGCTGCAGAAGAGGAGGGAGTGCCAGGGGCTCCCTGCCCGCCTGGGCTCTCCCAGGGCCTGAGAGGGGGCACAGCCCCTCTGCTTCCCCCTGAGGTGAGCTGTCAATGCCATCCCAGCTGCTCCACTCCCCCGGCCTCTGCGGAATGAGCTGGTGCTTCGTCAGGGTGGGTTTGGTGGAGGCCGGAGGTGCCGGGGGTGTGGATCTGCTTCCCTGCAGTGCAGCTGTGCTGGAACCTGCCGTGCAGTGTTTTAGCCCACTGGGGAGTATTGTTGCTTACCTGGATTTCAGTTCAAAGTGGCCTAAGAGAAGTTCTTATCAGCATGTATTATCTCCCAGCTCCTCCCGATGTGTAATAACAAGTCATCAGGTTATTGAGAGTGATTTGGAAAAGTTTCAGAAAACGTGCATCTGTATGAAGGAACAGATTGTAAGTTCTTTGTGAAATTCACATTGTTTGCTTGGTACTGCACGTTTTAGGCAATGGGTTCTGGATTATTTGCAAGGCATCTGGATGAGCCGGTGGAGCAGCACAAGCAGCAGTGCAGGGTTTGTCTGGGCTGTGCCGAGTGCTGGTGGCGTTCCTGCAGCAGCGTTCCTGCAGCGTTCCTGCGTTCCTCCGTTCCTTGCCTGCCCTGAGGACAGGCAACCTGTCGGGAGGGGAGGGTGGGTCTGGGAGGGTGGGCCCCTACAGCTCAGGATGTGCTTCTAGTCGTGCTTTGGAGGCTTAAACTGCGTAGGGAAGCAAAGTGGGTCCGCTTTGCTCTATGCGTGCCAGATGCTTGTCTAGGTGCGGAAGCAGAGCTCTTTCCTGGATTCCGTTCATCAGCAATAGTATTTTCACTGTTACTGGTCATTAGCTTCTGTTGTTTTGGACTCCTCAGGTAGTCTGGCTGTTCGTGTGACTTCATTATTTTTTACATAGGGCCCAGACTTGCTCTTTTTTATTGCCTGCAGCACGATGTTTGTTCAGACTGGGCATTGTGAAGTGTAAACCCAGGTCCCACTGGCACCAGCACTCACCTCTGCCTTTTCTAGAAGCAGTAAGTAACCGGCCATCTACATGGCCTAGAAATGCTGGGGTTTAATTGCTCTGAGGAGGGAATTGAATTAGGTAGCTCTGGTTCACAGCTTGGCTGGCTGCGCAGCAGTGACGCTTGTTTACACAAAGCACTGCCCTTTTATCTCGGGTTGCGTGGGGGGCGGTTTCCTGGGG
>NW_010548584.1:5748-10196 GCF_000687285.1 Phaethon lepturus
TGGGGGAAGACTTGCCCTAACTGGCTGCCTCTGCAGGAGACCACATGCTGAGACAGTGGCAACTTTCCCCATCCTCCTCCTCCTCAGCGAGTTGTTTCAGCAGCTCTCATGTCCTTGCCTCCTGCTTCCTGCAACAGCATCTCTCCAAAATTGGTTGGTCTTACCTGCTTCTATCCCCCTTAGTGTGTCTCCCTCCCCTGAAGTACTTGGTGATGTCTCCCTTCTGGAAGATGCTGAGGCCTCTTCAAGGCCTCTGTCTGCTTTGCATCAGACCATCCTGTGCTGCTTTATCTGTGCTACCTTGGTGTTGAGGCTCTCTGCAGCAAGTGCGGTTTTGCATACAGCGCCAGATACATCTGTGCCGCTACACGGAAATGGTCTGGTTCAGGAGGGTGTGATGGGACTGAAGACTCAACGGGGTGTCTAACACCTGTAGTGGATGGGGAACCTCCCAATGGAGCTGTTAGGAGCAGATTTCTTGCTGCTTAAAATGGCAGAGCTGCTTCAGCCAGCCTGACTGAGAAATGAAATTTGCTCTCTGGGAGGGAAGGGAATGAGCTTGGGTTTTCCCATCATTGCTAGATGGAGACCAGCCCACGCTAAGTATCCTGGAAACAACAAAATTAATCTCCGAAGACGCTGCTGGCCCAAATTCGAAACCTATTGGGCATTACACAAATGTACCCTCTTACCAAAAGCAAATGAAAGTGCAGAAGGTGTGTCTGGCCTAATCCTGTGTTTAACTTGGCAGCCTGTGGTGTGTCAGCGTAGGCACTGTGGCATGCATGCAGGCTCTTGGTGCTCTCTGTCTTCTGCTGGGGTGTGCTGCTGAGCAGCCCTTTAATTCTGCTCCTTTCTTTTAGGATCAGTCCATAATGCCTGAAGTGCGAGACCTCTCGGATGCCTTGCCTGACGTGCCGATGGATCCCATCACGGGTGTTGGTGTGGTTGCATCCCGGAACCGAGCACCGACAGGTTATGATGTAGTAAGTAGAGCTATTTCAGCTGCCATTGCTAATGCTTTGATTCTGCACTAATGAGGCTTTACTTTGCTGGGAACAGCACCTCTTCCAGAGAGGGCTTGCCTTCAGACCTGTGCTTAAGAAGTCATTTGATACCCAGCTGCCCAACTCTCAGCCCACAGCACTTAGTGCTGTCCCTCAGTCGAGGTTTGTGGGTGCAATCCTGCTACTTCATCTGTGCCACTCCAGCGGAGCGTAAGTACCTGGAGGAGGGGTTCTCACAAACAGCTGCCCACTGTGGAATGCAAATTTAATAATCCTGGTAACATTAATCCT
The DNA here is from genome assembly GCF_000687285.1 of Phaethon lepturus. Classification (NCBI taxonomy): domain Eukaryota; kingdom Metazoa; phylum Chordata; class Aves; order Phaethontiformes; family Phaethontidae; genus Phaethon; species Phaethon lepturus. The sequence goes on from NW_010548584.1 coordinate 7,047, forward strand.
GAAGGAGTCCTAAGTACTGTGCAAATAATATCTCTGAATAAATGGATCCTGCATCAGCTGTTTAATCCCATGTATGAGCACTGCACAATGATGATGAGAAGCTCCAGAATGGGAAGCAAAGAGTTTTGCATCCAGCTGAAATTGCAAGAATGATTTTGATGGACAGAATGCAAACCTCTAAACTAAGCTTTGGCAGGAGGCTGGGCAGCAGGAAAAGGCAGCTGGATACAGCAGAGATGAATATGTGAATGGATAAAGGGAGGTCCCTGTTTAACAGCTGCTTGTTCCTTGGATTAGCTGCTGTGTAACCAACAGCACGATTTTTCTCCCCATAGATTAGTGTCCCAAACAGTGAAATATCATAAAATACTGACCTCGCAAAGCTCTGTATGGAGGGATTTGGCCCAAAGTCCATCTGCTCACCTTTCTATGTATCCTGCTCCAACTGTGCTGCGCCACACCTTGGGTTTCCAGAGTTGCACAGCTTGTGTGGTTGGGAGTGGAATCCAGTGGACTTGAGGCTTTGCTCACACCGTTTCAGCTCTGGATCATTGCATACCCTGTTCAGTGTGAGAAGGAAGAAAATGGATCAGGCTGAAGTAAGGACACGAGGGAAGGAGTTGTGAAAAGGCTCCTTAAAGACCTGGAAGGTTTTTGCATTTACTGCATTTTTCTGAGTGCTGATTACCAGTGTGAGCCAGGCTATGTAATTAGCTGCTTGCCCTGATAAAGGAGTACGGGACAATGTGAGAGTTGTGATAACAGAATTGCATTTTGCCTAAATGACTGGGCAGAGAGCGCGCTCACCCCAGATAGCCTGTCTGTGGTTTAATAGGGAGCTTCAGTGGTAACGCAGTTTAAACTAAACAAGATAAAAGAGTCTTCCTGTGCCTTAATCCAATTACGGTGTGCTGTAATAATGCGTGTGAATGTGGGTCGCTTTCTCCTAGGGGGCACAGAGAGGAGACTGCCTTTCCTCTGGTTCTTCTGCCGCCTTCTCTGTTTACAAGGAGCTCTTCTCTGACCGTGGGGAAGATCCTGCTGTCTGCTTGTCTTACCCTAAGCATGGCTTCCTCGTGCTTACTCCTTCAGCCTTGTGTATGACCAGTCTGCAGTCTGTCTCTGTTCCTGGATGCTGTGAGCCGCAGTCGGTGTCCTTCTGCTGTTCAGCACCTGCTGTGGCGGGGCTGCTCTGAGTGCCACCCTGGTTGTGGCAGGATGTCCTGGTGCCCAAACCCACGGGACGGTAGCACGCAGGGCTGTGCTTTTCTCGCCTGGATGTCTGGGAAGGTAGCGCCTCTACGTGAGTCAGGGTGCTGGAGCAGTGTGTGGTATGTGGGGTTGCCACTTCCCTGTGACCTCTCTGGAACCCAGTCTGTCCTATCTGAAGGCATGAAGCCGAGTATGCAGAAGTGCACTTCTCGGTGCAGTGGAGAAAGTCATGTTCTGAGACATGGGCAACATGCGGACTTTGGCGGTCTCAGGCTCTGTGTCTCTCCAGATACGCAATTTCCCTAATGAGACACCTACAGCTGACTGTTGCTTTGGAGTGCCTTGATGAAGGCAGCTCTGGCAGCTCCGTCCTAGGAATGTACTCTGTAAAGCCCTAATAGTTAGAGATTCAAACTGCACCCTGAAAAGGAGAACTACTGTCATCTTTTGGGAAGCGTTAACACCAGTCTATCTTGGGATGTTGTTGTAGTCCCGTTAGGGATCTGATTGCTTTGCCTTTTGCTACAGCATCCTGCAGAATTCAATTCCACAGGTGGATTCAGAATTGTGTGATGAATTTGACATCGTGTAGTTTCACTGGTGGTTTTGAGTTTTGTGATGGTGAAGTACCCAGTTCTCTCTCTCTGACAGCTATGTTATTTATAGGCTTTACCCAGTTTCCCTTTCATTCATGGCCTTTCTCCAATAAACAACCGTTGCAATATTCTTTTCCTTCCTTTTCCCTTTGCTTCTCTTTAAAACAAACAAGCAAAGCCATGGGTGCTTTCAGCCCAGGTGTAAGTTAAATGCCATGGGGATGTCCTGCTCTGTTTCCCAGGTTCGCATGGAGCCCCGGGGTTCACCATACCGTCTGGCTGGAGATGGCGGTGCGGCAGAGCCTAGGCTACTAGACCCCGGGGAATCTTGATGAATGGGTCAGAGATCTTTTTCTCTCAGTGGTTTTGTAATTACTCAGAAATCTCCGCTGCCTTTGTGTCTGCTTAGAAAACAGCTACTGACACTTGTAACGACTAGACAGGTCTTTTAACAGCTGAAGCACCAAAGACTTGATTTTGCCAAAATGTACGGAGTGTGTCTGAACTTAAATTCCTGAAAATCTGCCCAAACTGGCAAGACTGAGTGTATGGGTGGGGAGGAAAGGGAGGAGAGGGGGGAGGCAGGGAGCCTGGGATAGGAGAGAGGTGTGGTTCCTGTGCAGCCACGTTCCTTGCTGCGGGCTGAGTGCCAGCTCCATGGTGGGGTTTGCTCTGGGACGAGAGCCTGAGCATGCCACTTACCCAGTGCCATGCTGGAGCAGGGCCAGCCTTGCACACCACCGGTGGGGCAGACCCATCCTGTGGGGCAGGCAGTTTAGTGGGCCTGTTTGCCAAAGGCCTGTCCTGTGCTAGCAGTAACCCTGTACTGACCGCTGGGTAGCGGGTAGATCACCCTGGACTTGGAGGGGTGGGCTGGGGGATGCCTTCCTTACTGGGTGTCACTCCATCAAGTCCATCGGTTTGTAGCATATGCTTGAGGAACGTCTTCCCCCAGCTCCATGAGGACAAGGACCACCCCTTGTGCCTGGGGTGTGGGGTGCCAGGTGCTGTGTCCTCCGTCCCACATGTTCCTTGCCTTTTAGCCAAGTGGAGGACTTGGTGAGCTGGGGCTGCGCAGCACCCATCCTGCTGTACAGGTCTGCCTCGGCCTCTCCAGGTCGTCTCACTTCCCATGTTGCCCCACCGAGGGCATGCTGCCATCATGAAGCAGTGCTGCTCAGGCACAGCTCTGCTTCGAGAGGTGGTCGGGACCCTCCTTGTCTGCAGGAGCCCAGCAGATGATGTAAGAAGTTTACTGTTCATATTGCTGTTTTCTTTCCCCATGAGTTTTCTGACAAGCTAATGCATGCTTACGTTCTCCAGGCTTGCAAAGTCTTCAGCA
>NW_010548584.1:10249-24416 GCF_000687285.1 Phaethon lepturus
TTTTGGGTGAAGGGGGAGAGTTTTTGCTGCCGTTCCCGTGGGGCCCCGGCGCTGGCAGGCTCGTGCCCCCGGCTGCTCTTTGCTCTGCTGCTCGTGTCCTCCTGCAAGGCTCCACAGGTGGGGCACGGTGCGGCCTGCCGCGTGCTGCCGGGGCAGGCGGATGGGCAGCGACCGGCAGCTCAGCTGTGTGGGGAAGCACCAGGGGGGCCTGCGTGGCTGCTCAGTAGGGACCCTGTCCCCAAGGGGCAGTGCTGTGGGCCAGTCCTGGCACTGCTGGCTCCCAAGAGCCAAGGACATGGGTCCTGCCATCAGCTGCCGGCAGCGCCTGGCTCCCATGCTGCCCAGGCCAGCTGTCAGGAAGGGGAGTGCGGGCTCAGCGCAGACTGCTGTGCCTCCCTGGAGATGGGCTGGGTGCCTTGCCGCGTGGCTCCCCGTGGAACCAGCTTGGGTGTTTCTACTAGATATTTGATGGGTTAGAATGGCAGGGTTGTTCCTAAAAGGGTATGTGGAGTGGGTTGGAGTTTTTTGGTGTTTTTCATCATTAAGTCAGAGTATAACAGTGCTGAGCCTCCCGTCCTCTGGAGGGGAATGCCAGCCCTTCAGCCAGCTGTGATCCAGCTGTGCCCTGGGCAGTGTGTTGTAGAGGAGATGATATCAACTGATGTACTTCCACCTCAAAAATTATTTGGTATTGTTATAAGTAATGTAAAATTCCTAAAGCTTACAGAGGTTAGATAAAAAGTGCATTTGACAGCAACTTCTAGAGCCCCAGTTTTAACAGTTGCAGACTGGGTCTGTTGCTGCCTGTTGAGTTTTGAGCATATTTGCTCAAATGTGGTAACAAAGAAAACACAACTGGCTAACACAAGGAAAACCAAAACATAGAACTTGAACCATATTAATTAACAAAGTGATTAAATCTGACTGTAGTCTCTCAAACTGTTTCTAACAAGGGCTTGCGTTCAAACCAAGTGTCCCTATATGCCAACAGTTTTTCTAAGCAGTCTTTTCTGACTGTCCTTTCACCATGAGTGAATAACCCACACGAGAGGGAGATGCATTTTTGGATTTTATATATTCCTAAACTAGCACTTCAGGAAAGAGTTGAATTTAAGAACTAATAAACAAACAAAAAAATCCCACCAAAATCCTGTTTTAAAATTTTACTATTTAAAAATTATGCATATTTCTTTGCAGAAGACTGACGGCAAAAGCTGTGTTTGTTGTACAAGGGCTTGAGCTGAGCTGTGGCTTGTGAACAGCACTTACCGAAATGCGAAGAGCAGCCAATGCACTTTGCTCCTTTTGCTGATCAGACAATAAACACGCTTTTCTCTTCCTGCACTTGGGATAATCAGAGGGTCTTGTCAGCACACGTCTCTTGCTTCCTGCACCCTGCACAGTCTCTGCTCGACAAAACATGGGTGCAAACAGTGTCAACAAATGTCAACTCTTTGTTATCAGGCTGCTCTGGGGCCAAGGTCTTACTCAGTTCAACAAGATTAGACTTGGAAAAGTGGAGTGGTTTGCCCCCAACTGAGAGGCATTAGGCAGAAGTTCATCTGTGCTTCTGCATAGCATCAGACCATGCTAGAGTCTCCTGTTGGGAGCCATCAGTGGGAGTTAGTCTGATGGGGTGATCTTATTTCTGCTACCCGTCTCCTTGTGTTTGCATTCTCTTACTCGACAGCAAACCTTTTGGGGCAGAGGCTCTTACCAGCTTGCACCGTGCAGGGTGCTAATAGCCCAGCTGCTAAAAGAGCAGAGCCCTTTGCCTTGCCGTGCTGCCTTGTGCCCGCTCCTTGTATCAGCTCGAAGGTGAGATGTTCTGCCTTTCTCTTCTGCATGTGGCTCTGTCTCTTTGGTGGAGGGCCCAGGATCTGTTTCCTTTGCCCTCTGTGTGGTGTGTGCCACTGATTCGACTGGATGCAGGGTTGCATTGGAGAGGGACGTTTGCAGGGTGTGTCCTCGCACATGCACTGCTGCTGAAGTCTGCTAGTGAGCAGGGCTTTCCCCAGCTGCTGGAAGCACCTTTTTGGCCTGGGAGCCAGAATTCCTCGATGGCTTTTCTGTGAAAATAATACTGAGATTGGGCAATTTCTGTGCTTTGTCTACACAGACCCCTCCTCACAGCTTGCCCCAGTGCGCCCTTGCATGTAGGGTGGTAATGAGAGCCTTAATATGCTGACTTTTCCAAACTATTGTTTGCAGACTGTAACTAAAGTTGCTCTTTCCTCGTTAGAATAGCCTTTGTCAGAGCCTCTTTAATCAACAAACTCCCGAGAGATGGCATTTTTAGAACCTCTTTTTATACCTCGCCTTGAAAGTTCTTTGCACTGCACCTCATGAAGAAACTAATGAGATGCTGTGAGAGTTCGAGCTACCGTTAATTAGAAGAGGTCTGAGGAAGAAGTACTGCACATATATTAACTTTATCTTGGCTCACATGTCTCCTCTTTCCCTCTGTCTCTTCTTTCCAGGTTGCACAAACAGCAGATGGCTTGGATGCTGACCTCTGGAAAGATGGCTTATTTAAATCCAAGGTCACACGATACCTGTGCTTCACGAGATCATTTTCAAAAGAAAATGTAAGTCCGTTTGCTGAGTGTCTGCATGATTTGCATCTGTGCCTAGTATGCTCTTACCTGTAAGATGATTCATTTTACAGAGCCAATTATAATTCAAGCAGGCATTTCACTGAGTTTGGGTGAGTCAGGCAAACTGCAACAGCTAGATACTTGCATTTTGTCTATGTTCTTCATGGAAAGAAATCGCTGGCAAAATCTGCAATAAAAGCAGCAGAAAAGGGAATGCTTACCTTTCAGCAACCCCCTTATGTAGCGTTTCCTGCTGTAGCAATGAGTGCTGCATGCTCATGATCCTGATGAATTTCTAACTCTGGTTACCTAGAGAAGCAAATGCTGCAGCTAGTGTTGATGAAAGAAATGTTAGTTTCTGAATCCAGGGGCATCATAGATACTTTCTTGCAGGGTTAGCCTTTGTTTTTGGTCTGATTCTTGAAAATTTGCCCACATTGTGCATGTGCTACCATATTCTTGTAATCTTCTAGTATGGCTATTAAGCATAAGTTAATTTGTGATTAGTGGCAGTTGTCTGCCCACATCTTCTGTGGAGGAGAGATCATGTGCAGTGAGAGCTTGATGCCTTCTATGGTGTTTATGGTTGAGACTAGTGTGAAAACTTCCTCTTTTCTGGAGGAAGTATTTAATTCTACAATGAATGCACTCCATCTAGTGGGTAATCCTGCTTTTTGTCGCGTTTTGGATATTCGCAGTGACTCAGTTGTCAGGGTATGGAGATACCATTTTGTACTCGTGCTTTCAGCAACGATGGGAACAGAAAAGCAACTGTGACTTCAGAAACTGATCACAGGTCCTGACTGGAAAGCCAGGGGCTGCCAATTTCCAGCATTTGACCTTTATTCCATCCAATTTCCTGCCTGCCTCTAGATTAAAATAAAGCTCTAGAGTTATGGGAAATGTAACTTTCTGAGGTGGATGGACAATAATTGTGCTTTTCATCCTGGAGTACCTGCAGTAGCAGGAATAATAGTCCCAGAATAGGCAGGGAGGATATTAAACTTAACACTTAAATCATCACAAATCTTTCTGTTTATCTGTGGCTGCCTTAAATGTGAGGTTGTCAGAAATCATTACAGGATAGCAGCAACTGCTGGCTACCAGAGCCAGTGTAAATACCCTCAGTCGGTGCCTGTTGGGCTTTTGGCACAAATCCTCTGCTCGGCATGGTGTGGGAATGCGTGCCTCATACTAATGAAGAATGAATTGAAGGGAGCGTGGAGGGAGGACTGCCGTTCCCAGGCGCACAGCAGCCTGGTGTGCGAGGTGTGGTGTGAGTCGCGGCATCCCATGTGGGGGTCGTCTCGAGCCCTGCATCAGTGGCATGTTAGACCTGCGGGCGCCTCTGGCAGAGCTCCTGGGCAGCAGCCTGTAGGCAGGGTGGTGTTCGGGCGCTAGCGTGGAGCTAGTGCTCCTGTGCTTCACCACGGCCGTACCCGATGGGCAGCGGGAGTGCCCTCACCTCTCAGAGGGTGGATTTCCTGCAGCTGGCCAGCTGCCTGTGGCCAGCTGAGCAGGCGCCCTCCCGAAGACACCCCTTTGCCCATGCTAGATGGAACGTGCATTTGCACTGCTTGAGGCCATGGGCTTCATGTGTGTGAGGGGTCTTTTTTGTGAGGCAAGAGACCAGACCAGTAGGTGCTGGAGCCATTCTGCCAGCCCCTGGGAAGCATACAGAGCTCGGCACTCCTGGTTCTCCAGCTGCAGAAAGGCTAGAAGTGGGCTGATGGGCTGGAAGGAGGAGGAGACCAGACCAGTGGGGGAACAGCTCTCTCCCCTTTTGCAGGGAGTAGCACCCTTGTCCCCAGTTAGTCCAGCAAGAGCTTTCCCTCCTCTCTTAGTCCTCTCCAGCCACACAGGTCTACGATGTGCTGCCCGACTGGGGACCTCTGAGGGTTAAAAGGCCTCGGTCAATATTTGACAGACTACAAGGACATTGCTAGTATTAGTGTGTCACGGTGAGGAGGCCCCGAATGGTGCATCTCAGAAACAGGGAGGTTTTGTGCCCTTTTCTCCTGTGTATATGGCATCAATGCTGACCCCCAGTGCTTCAGCAGCTAATGAACTTACTAGAGGCATCTCTCCTACCTGTCTGCCGTTGATGGAGGAATGATTGTTGGTTCAGCTGAAAGTTGCACGCTGATGTAGCACAGCCAGACAATTTGGATAAATAAAACATGAAAGATGAATCGGCAGCGACCGCTTCATCTACTGTTTGCTGTGCCAGGACTACATTAACTGATACGTTCAAGCTTCGCAGCATCCAGCATTGCTCGCTCTGAGATGCTCTGGCCAAAGGGGGGACGGAGGCATGTGGGGGCTGCGCAGCCTCGGCCACTTCGTGTGAACAAAGGGTGTGTGCCACCCTTGTGTGTGGTGGGACAGGGCTGCCGGTGTGGTGGCCCTCCTGCTGAGGAGTTGACCATGAAATGCAGAACCTCCAAAAGATAAACTCGGACCTGATCTCCCCTTATTTCAGAGGCTGCAAATTTAAATATGTTTTAAAATAGTTCAGTAGAATAATTGGAGAGTAGAAGTTTGCCTGAAATACTCTGCCAGATAAAAAATAAAGGAGGTACTTAGCAACCAGTAACAGTAAAACACACTTGACATGGTTTGATGGCTTAGGATGAAATTTTAATTGTTCTGTATTGCATTTCTGTTTATAAAGGCTGTGCAGTAACTAAAGTATGTTTTTCTTCCATACGTGAATCCAGATTATTGGCAGCAATGCTGGCTTTAACGAGAATTGCAAAGAAAATCTGGTCTCTAAACAATTGTGGAGGCTGTCATTCTGAATTGTGTTTTGAGCTCTTCAAGCCTTGATTAATAGGATGAGGCATCAGTTCAGAATTCATATGGACTCCAAATGAAGTTCTTTGTTCCAAATGGCCTGCTCTTCTGGAGTGTGCCTGTGTTTGGAGCTAGAACCATGTCTATTCAGTACTAATTAGCTAATGCATGTAATAACTTTGGCTGTGTCTGCATGAACCATCTTCCCGTAATGCTTTCTGCTGTTACTGTCACAGAAATGTCATGTTGCTATTGTAGGTGTAGAGTGTGTGAGAACTAAGGTGACCTGCTTAGTGGATGAGTTGGTGGAGGTAATGCTTTGAACTGCCCTGTTTCCAGAGGGAACAATTTAGTTGTGCTTCCAAGGATCCAGAAGTATGGCAGTGGATGGGGCATAAGAATCTATAAATGCTGAAAGTTGTCCAGTATCTCCTAATCAATCACGATGTATCTCCTAGTCAATCACCATGTAGCTCCTGCAGAGTGGACAGTTGCAAGTGTTGGCTTGGTATCTCCTTACCGTTTTTAAAGTTGGTGGTCAGATACAATGACAGCACGCCTTGAGGTTTAGCAGGTGTGAAAAGCTGGGTTTGAATTTGGTGACATTGTCAGTCAACTGTTTCTTTTCTCTCTCCAAAGAGTCATTTAGGCAATGTCTTGGTTGATATGAAGCTCATTGATATCAAGGACACTTTACCCGTGGGCTTCATCCCTATCCAGGAGACCATTGATACACGTAAGTTGGCATCTGTTCTTCAGTCCCATGCCTTGGGAGCAGCCGCTCCGCCGGTGCCTGTGTGGTTGGGTGGTGGAGGGCTGTGTCCCAGGCAGAGGGATGCTCTCAGCGCTGCTGCTCTCTGGGGTTACGTGTGCACATTTGGAGGCTGCTCTGGACTGCAATGAAACAGCCTTTGGTTTTCATGTACTCAGCTTTTTAATACTGCTGCCTGACTGTCACCAGTTCGCCTGCTAGAGCAGCAGAGCTCTGGGGCAGGAAGGAATAGTTTATTCTTTCATTTCGCAAGGGTGGACTAGGCCTAGTGGGAGCAGAGCTGCTGTGCTGAGGGATGTTCACAAATGGATACCGAAAGGAAGGGCGTGTGCTCGTGGTGCTTGGCTTTATACCTCCCTCGGTGAACAAATGAAGGCCCATGTCCTGGCACGTAGTGCTGAGGATGGTGGGGTATATTCGCACCTGCTGAGAGAAGGCACAAATGGAATGTCCGGGGAAAATACTGTCCTCATTTCTGCAAGGCAGAAATGGCTTTGCTGCAGCATTTAAGCCAGCAGTTCCCAAACAGTGTATTTGGATCCCCTGAGACTCAGGGCAGCAGCAGCTGGAGCCACGTCTGGTCGCAGCACTCTGCTCTGCAGTAGGCACCAAGTGCTTGGGGCTTGCAGTGTGCAGGCGGCTGGGGACGAGCCTCATGGGAGCTGAGTGTGGAAGGGCTGCAGGATACCATGTACTGGTGCTGAGTATACAGCCACTGCTCAAGAGCAGGGCTGGTACCAGTGCTTCTCAGTAATGAAATGCAGCCTAGTTATGAGTAGACAGGAGTTATATGAGCCTGCTTTGCAGGGAATAATTCATCCGGGTCTGAAGGAGATGAGGATGGTTTTTCAGTCGCTGCTGACCTGGTTCTGATTTGAACCCGTTACCTAGAAGTGAAAGGCTCTGCAGCCCATTTCCCATTCCCCTGGGTCACCCCCTTTCCCTGGAGGATTCCTGGGCAGATGTGGCATGGGGGGAGAGTTGCTGGCTTATGCTGCTCACCCTTGGGAGTGCTGGACACTTACCGTGTGCTGCTGTAATGAAACATGGAAGGGGGCTTCATAATTAATTTAAAATGCATTGGATTTGGACCCATACAATCTTTAACACAGAGGCACTGTCTGTGTTATTGAAGTGGTGCATATCCGTGCTTCCATTAGCATGAATGAACACATTTCGATTGAGTGTTTGTAATATGTTTACTTAAAATTAGCTCTGGTTAAGCATGTGTAATTAATGAATCCAGCTCTTAAACCAGGTTTGCTACAGACTGCAGACTCTAGCCAAGTGTGAAAGAGGCCAAAGACAAAAGCAAATAGTCAGCTTTGTACTTACTGTGAAAGTTAAATAAGAGGCGCTGATTTTGTTCGGAGTTAAGTTCATGGTTATACGTGTTTCTATGCTCTTCTGTAACTGACAGTTGACTTGTAGTAAATATGTTAAATATAGTACTCCTTACTAGGTTCTGAGAAAATTTTCAGGTATGGAAGCTTTAAACTCTGGGCTCCTAAAATCAGTTTTAGGCACTTCAAATAAAAGCGCTAGTTTTCTAAAGGAGGATAAGACTAGACTTCAGGAATACAGGTGTTTAACATCTTTAAAAAAACAGCACTGTAACTGCAGAGCTGCATGCACAGATGCTGTATTGTGACACACCTCGCGCTGCCTGTACATTTATTGGTGCTGGTGCGACAGCAAATTTCAGAGGCTGGGATGGATTGCTTTCTCCAAGGTGCGGGTTATGAAACAGGAGGAGCCTATAGAGACAGGGCTGCTTGCCATCTGTTGAAGTGAGAGCATATCTTTAAGCTGGAGGATATTTATTCATATTAAACTAAAGGGTTTTTATTTTGCAGGCACTTATTTGTAGTTGTTGGTTGTTTCCAGATTTTCATTCAGTGCCTGCGCTTAGATTTTCAGTTTATCAATAGACTTCTGTCATGTCTTTCAAGTGCCTGCATTCAGAAATAGAAACCTCACCTTGCTCACACTGAGCCTCTCAGACTCTTTAGGGTGAGATAGAGCAATGGTTTCCAAGCACCGCAAATCCGTATCTGTGTGCCAGTACCACCCGTTGTCATGCGACTGACCCATAGCTGGATGTGGATTGTATCTGCATGCAGACAGACAGCATGCATATACATGAATTCATTATACAGATAAGCCTTAACTCTGATGGGCCTGAGTTTTTCTTGATGGATAACATGGAAACAAGTGAAATTGCTCTGTGATGCATAGCAGAAAAGGACCATGCAGCAGATTCATCCACCCTCTGAACACAGGTCAGTGCAGCACAGTTGCCCCGTAGGAGGTCCTAGCAATTACTGCTTTGTAAATCTGGTTTGTCCCTACAAAGATACCAGGGCAAACACAGTGGGAGTATCATTTCAGTGCTTGCTGACTGCATCAGGAGAGGTGATTAAGACTTAGGATGTGTGAAATTTGGGCAGACAGCTTTTACTGTTAGCGTCTCTGCATGGCAGTCTGTTTTTCTGCCTGCTCTTCCTCTTGGTTTGGTTGGCTGATTGGGAGCACTTGGTGGAATAAACTGACTGGTTGTGCCAGCAGCTTCTAGTTATGTTCCTAGAGGTGATGCTTGTGGGAGGAGTATTTAGATATGACTATCCAGGCCGGTAAGGCAAGCATTACCTTAGAAAGAGAAAGTGAACGTTGGAAGTATGTAGAAGTGGAAAAATCATCTGCCATTTCTGTTCTGTAGTGCAGTACTCTATGGCATACATGATGTCTTACCTTCTCTGCAGAGGGTAGTAGGGAATATTGGTTTATCGTAGTTCCTGATAACAAATCTCACACAGTGTACAGAGAGCTCCGGACAGAAAATTTCTCCAGTCACTGAATGGCACTGCACTGTCTGGTTTGCTGACATATATCTGTTACTTGGCTCCAGTTCCTGCCATAATTATCTGCCTAATATCTGGAGAGACAATAAATAACATTTATACCCTAATCTTGCATAAAAAACACGCTGTGTCCTGGGTTGTTTTTGCAGAAGAAATAGCTTTCAGAAAGAAGAGGTTGTGCATTAAATTCATCCCTCGAGATTCTACAGAGGCAGCGATCTGTGATATCCGAATCCTGGGTAGATCTAAACAAGCCCCTCCTCAGTACACGTTCATAGGGTAAGTACACCTCACTCCAGAAGCTGTTGTCATAAATTCCATTGTACCAAGGCAAAGCACCCTGTATTCCTATAATTACTAAGTAGTAGTTTGCAAGAGTTGAAGCTTGGCATTAGAAAAGTCTACGTAAGTACAAGTGTTACTGAGCTTGATGTAGGCACTAACTAACCCCCCTTTTCCCCCCAATTAGACCGATTCGCCCTAACCAAGGTGTTTGTGAAACACGTCAGTGCTTGATACACGTGCGTGTGTGCAGCGTTTCCTTGTAGCATTAATGTCTTCTGTGTTGTTTACACAGGGAGTTGAACAACATGGGCATTTGGTACCGGATGGGCAGAGTTCCACGCAACCATGAATCGTCACAGCCTGCGACTCCTCCTTCCCAAGTACCGTCTTCGACACCAGCTCCTAACCTGCCGAGGTGAGTTTTCTGCTTTCCAGCCCCTTCTGCTTGATGCTGTATGGTGTGTTGTTACTAACCTTGCCTGGCGGAATCAAGACCAGCATGCCACATAATTATGAATGATTTCATGGCATGATCTGATAATAAGGGAATGTGTCGTTCTTTCAAGTATTTGCCTACTGGAAGTTCCTTTGGCTGTTGTTGTATAAAGACATACGGGTGAACAAATCAGAAGAAAAAAAGCCTGCAGAGGAAAGGAAACAACAAACTACACCTTTTCTTCACTTTAAACTGTACGGAATGTTGTAATGTTGTCGCTTCCAACAAGTACGTGTGGGTCATCCCTGGATGGTGGGCCGGAACTATAGTCAGGCCCATTACTCTCTTTGACCAAAGAGAGGGAGCAGCGTTCATACAGATTTTAATGCATAGGGAGACAAGTTTTGCTCATTCTCCAGAATCAGTCCACTCATTGTTTGAAGTACTGGCCCTGGTTGTTTTGTTTTTTTTCTTTCCTTGGACCTTACTACTGTGCTCCAGTCTTGCAGCTGACATTGAGCATGCAGAGCAGACTGCTCATCTTGCAGCGACTGACAGGAGCAGCACTTCTGGGCAGATGCTGGCATAGTGTCTGTCCAGGTTGCTTTCCCGGTGTTATAGACAGTATTTGTGTGTGTGTATAAATCTATGCATTTGTGCGTATACTTGCCTATAACAGTAGTCCTGTATTGACAACTTACTTGCTGGATTTCTCTGGACAAAACAGAGTGGTGTTAAGCAACAAACCAACCTAGACAGAGGGTTAAACTGATTACTTTATACTCCTGGCGTTTGCTATGAAAGCACAGCATCCAGTGTGAGATGGGCTCCTACTGATGAGGCTTATTGACTGAACTCCGAGCCCAGCTATTGCCAGAGGACAGCACATTCTGTATATGTCCCTTTGGGCTTTTGCTTAATTAAGCAAACATGTACTTTTGCACCAGCCGTTTGGTATACTGCAGATACATTTGCAGTATTGCAATAACGGTTGAGAAGGAGAATTTCAAAGGAGACAGTGGAGGGGAATTCCAGGGGGATTGGTTTGTATACAAAGGTCATTGTATTGTATATATGGAAAATACTCTTGTCCTTTGGAGTCTTGATTTACAGGTCATTTCAGAGAGCGACACTTCTAAACTGCTGTAAACTGTTCCTGAAAAAGCTGTTCGGTATCTTTTAAAGGCAGGTGTGTACATTTGAGCCTTCACCTGTGACCCAGACTTAAATCTACTGTCTTGTGGTGGCTCTTTGAGCTCTCCAAAGATTTGGGCGTTTCTTTCACTGAGAGTTTTGCTCAGTCACCTGCCATGCCGTGGCACACTGCTTACTGTCCTGTACTGTCAGGTGTGCTGCAAGAAGAGATGCTGTCTTGCTTCTCAAAAAGAGATGGAGGCAGAAGGCATCAGTCTTCTGGAGATTTCAGCCTGTCCCACTGGGAGCTGATATGTTGTTTTGAAGCTCCACTGGACATAAGCTACATGCTAGCACAGGCCATGTGAGATCAGAGAAAAAGATGTCTTGATTTTAGAACACAGATCTTCATTTTCTGTCTGCAAGAAATTCCTGGCTGGGCATATTTCCACAATAAAGAGAAAAAATTATCATAGCAAGAGAATGTCAATGGCACTCCTTAATCACTAAGTGTGGAAGGGTCACTTTATAGTCAAGCACGGAAGACTGCAGAGCAGCATCAGAGCTATTGGGAACAGGGCCAAAATTAGAGCTCAGAGCATCAGTGACAGTCTGAAAAGAAGTGTTTACAAGGCTTATATATTTTATAACCTCTTGTTGTACAGTTTATGGTTTACAATGGCTGCAAGGAAATTGGATCAGTTTTGTTTTACTTGCCAAATAAAGCAAATGTCAAAATAGTCAATATAAAATGTATTCTAATTTGGCTGAGTTAAAACAGCCAGTATGCAGTGGAATAATTGAATGTTACATTAATGCCTCCTAGTAAAAACCACCTGTCTGTAGCCAGCTCCACTCTCATGCCCTGTGCATGATTTACAGGTAACTTTTACACCACCAGCCTGATCATTCAAAGCATCTTTCATGTCTGTTTTTTTTTACTCTGATTATTTATTATCCAATATATTTTTTAAGAATAGAAATGTATATAAAGGCACATCCAGCAAATATTTCATTATTACGGGGAACACATTAGAAAAGGCTTTTAAGTAGTATAGTTTATCCGCAGTGTGGTAAGTTACTCAACATTTAGGGTTGTGGAAGATTGTAGTCACAAGTAACCTTTTATTTTTACATCACCATAGAGAGATGAGTTTACACTGGTAGCCAGTTTTCTGTTTTATTCCATGTGGATGTATCCTGACAGGAGCAGCAGCAAGTTAATCTGATGCTGCTGTGAGCGCTAAGAGAAAATCGGTGAGCAGTGCTGAACAGAATGCACCATGGAGATCCTGCTGTTATGCTGGTCAGGTATTTAAGCTATTCTCTTTAGTTGCTGTCTAGCATTATAAAATAATTCTAAATCAAGAGGATATGCTTGGGTGCTTCAGAACAATTGCTAACACTGGATATAAACTAAACCAGTAAAACACACCAGTGAGCTTCTGCACAGCAAAACCTTCGTTAAAAGAAAGGACTTTTTACTGTGGGAGATGTTTATTTCTGTACCAGCCATGTTTCCTCCTCTGATCCATGATGTAAGTTACTAATGGCAGTGGATGGCGGCACATCAGAGTTTTGTCATGTGTCAGAGGTTTGACCTCCACAGCTTGCTGCACGTCAGCAATGCTGCTTCCGCTGCTTGTGTTGCGGGGTTACGGCTCACAGTCAGAAATGCACAAGGGGAGGCTTTGTTTGATATTCGTACTGGACTGCATATGTTACTTTTCAGCCATTTCTTCTCCTTGGTGTTTCCTGCTGCAGGCATCTGGCTTAATGGTCTCTAACGGCAGCCCTCACGCATCCCAGTGAGGATGGCATGCTGTGCTGTGGAGCACAACCGTGCCATTGTGCAAGGCACCAAGCTGCTTTACTGTCTTTTCTCTCCAAATTCTGCGACAGCTTCTTGGCACTAATGGTAGCCTGGAGAAATGCACTTGCAGTTTCCCATCCTAGAAGGCTGCACCTAAAGAACTGCTTTTGTTGACTTGAGTCATCAGTGGGAGTTTAATGTTACTTTCCTCAATACCTCTGCTCTGTGTTCAAGGCTTGTGCTTTCTGGTGCTGCATGGTGACATCATTGAGGAACAAGAAGGTAATCCTTCGACAAAAGAGGTGCTAGTAACAGGTAGCTCATCTGGCCCTTTGCACACTTTTGCTTCACCCAGCACTTGGAGAAAAGTACATGTCACGAGCATTTGAGCAGTGTCTTGGGGCTAAGCCCCTCTATGCCTCAAGCTCTGTTGGAATAAGCTAGAGCAGGATTTGTGTGTGACATTTTCCTCTTCATAAGTCCAGTTCCAGCCTTTTCGGAGCAAGTTGCTGACTTCTGTGAATGCACGCAGAGCCAACCTTGAACCGTTTTGCCTTGTGGCTGCCTACATAATGACTCCCGTCACAGCCATGGTGCTTTGTGAGCTCGTGTGGCTTCTCTGGTTTGGGCGTGCATTTTGCATCCCTTCCCAAGGTGCTGCAGGAGTCTCTACCACCGTCATTCAAACAGCCCTCTCACAATTTGTCAGCTGCAAGCAAGATGTCAGTCAGTGCTGCTGAAGTGTGTTTTACAGTGACAGACATAATTGCACTTAACTTTTTGCGTGGATGTTATCAATCTGTGACAGATACTTTGGGAAATGGAGCACTCTGATTGCAGATGATGTGTCACAGGCGTTTAATCTTCCTCTCGGAGAGACCAGGATTCAGTCACAACTTTTACTTGTTGATGTCAGGTTTTGAAAATGTAGATTCGTGCTGACCCTGGGAATCGTTCAGTCATTTAGTTTGCAGGGCTGTCATCTGAAAGGTTAATGGCTTACCAGGGAGAAGGAAGATCTTGCTGCAATCCGCTTGTATTCATATCGTGTTAGTGTGGCTGGGCGCTCAGTGTTCAGGTTCAGAAGGGCAGAACTCCTTCGGCTGCTGTTCTGGGATGCCTGTGGCGCGTCTCCATGGCTGTTCTAATTGAGAACCGCAGGGGACAGGGCAGGCCAGTCCTGGGGCAGGGGATAAGCCTGAGCTGCAGGTCTCAGGGGGGCTCATGGTGCTCACTGCTGTCCCGGAGGCAGAGTCAGGAGGCGGTCGCTTGTGCTCAGGACTGACCAGAAAGGCACACGGGTAAGCAAAACGGTGCCAGCCCAGAGTGCCATGCCTCCAGGCGTGCCTGGTGACCAGGAGAGGTGGCAGAGCTGGTGGGACGCCTGGCCTGGCCAGGAGAGGCCAGCAGCACGGGAGTGCTGCAGCTCGGCAGGGAGTTGCCGTTGTGATGGGGTAGCAGTCGGGAATGCCG
>NW_010548584.1:24447-31839 GCF_000687285.1 Phaethon lepturus
GGTTGGGTTTCTTGCACGTGGGACTCCTGGTCCAGCCAGGTGCGGGGCACCAGCAGAAGGAGGCACCAGTTTGCAGATCCAGATGGAGAGAGGGTCAAGAGAGGGGCGGCCGCTTCCCCGAGAGTGGCACACTGCTGGCGCAGCACGGCTGCCTGCTCCCATGCGCACAGCAGCGGGAACAGCCAGCGCTGGCACAAGCTGGTCGGATGGAAGGGGCACTGTTTTCTCTGGGTTAGTGAGGCGAAGCGGCCAGGCTGGCCTGGGAGGCCCTGGGCAGCGAGCGTGGGGCGAGCCGGAGTGTGGCAGACCTCCTGGGGGCAGCGGGGTCTGCGTCCAGCTGGGCAGTACGAAATGCCCACTGTGGGCAGGCAAGGGTGCTGCAGGTGGGGCCCAGCTGGAAGAGGCAGCCGGTGCTGTTAGCACCCAGGCTGGAGGGGGCTGCGGGCGGGGTGCCTGCCCCTCCGGCAGCACCAGCGTGGCTCTGCCTGCGGGGGGCTCTGCCCCAGCTCAGGAGTGATGCCCAGCGACGGAGCCGTATGTGCACCTCTCCGTGCTGCCTGCCTCCTCTGGGGGGGTCCGGGCTTCTGCAGGGACCCGGGGCCCCAGCATACGTCTGCTGTGCTTGTAACTCCTGCCTGATCCGCATGGCTAATAAGCTACAGAAACAGCTCATTTGTGCTGCAGCTCACACCCCTCACAGCTTGTGGGTCTGCAGCGTGGCTGGCAGCCCTCCCTCCCCGCGCACCCTCTCCGTGCTCTGAGCACAGTCAGTCTATGCCACCAAGTGCTCAGGTCTTGAAATACTGATCTGGCAGGAGTATTGCACCAGAAGTGCTGCTCTGGTTTTGATAAGAAGATAACAATTGCCCTACTTAAAACCTTAAAATAAGAGCAGGATGTGTAAATTTTCCTCCCATGCTCCAAATTACCTTTTAAATAGTTAAGCTGCCCCTCCTTAGAAAAGGGAAATGATTTGCTCCTGTTTCTTTGCTCCCAGTAGAGTTTAATGTTAAGAAATGTAAGAATTTCCTTTCTAGGCAGAGAAGTCTGATTTTTCAAATTGATTTATTAATGGTGTTTGAACTTTGTCGTGTAAGCTTGGAAAGTGGTCGGTGTGTGGCTTTCTGCTGGAGGCTGATGATGTGCAATAGGTGGCAGCTAATAAAGCAGCACCAACAAGCCTGTGTGGTGGAGACCTGAACTCAGTCTCATGATAAACCAGTCTTACTCTGTGCAGTGGGTTAACTGAAGGGAAGTGGGAAGCCTTTTACCTTTCCTATTTTTTAAGTAGCAACAATATTATTTATAAATATCTGATTTATTTTCTTTTAAGACATTTAAAATAGACTTTATGGTGAGTCTGTAGAAGAAAAATGTTCCAGGGTTTCAGTGCTTTTCTGCTCTGGTGGGGAACAAAGCCAAGACTTCAGAAAGCTGCCATGGACCTGAGGCAGACATAACTGGTAGCCTGATGGCCAGGATGCTTTTGCAGAGTGGTGGGAGTCTACCTTAAAATCCCTCATCTGAACCAGATGCTACCAAATAAGGAGTACTTTGGTATGGATGTTTCTGGTTTGACTGGAAACCATCCTGAGAAATGTTGCTGGTGGGATCTCTTGACAGTCTGATCCTTTGTGCAAAATGCTTCCTCCTTGATGGAGCTTCGTCTTCTAATCTGTTTCATCAAAAGAGCTCTAAAGTAAAACTACAATCTGATTTACAACTAATAAAACATATTCTTTGGCTTGAGTGTCCAAATTGTTTGTATTATGAAATACAGCACAATACTCCTAGTTTTTAAATTATGTGCCCTACAAGAGGCCAAGGATGGTACAAGTCTGGGTTCACATCACAGTAGCTATGGATTAAAAAAATCCAGTGAGATTGAAACAATAAGTTAAAGCTTCGGGGAAGTGTTTCCACAGACTCATTCCAGTGGGTACAGTAAGAAGCAAAATTTAAGGATGAAACGTCTGTGATGCATGTACACTGTGAAAATCTGAACATAATGGTTTGTTTGAGTGGGCAAGGGGTGCTCGCGTACGTTTATCTGGAGCCTGTTTCCCATAAGGAATTTGTTATGAAACTGCACTGACCGTATGGCTCACATCCAACTCAGCTGGATGAAGACGTGCAAAAATTGGTCACAGTCCAGTATGTTTTAGTGGTAGAAAATGATGATTAGGAAAAAATGTTTAAACAATATGAGTGGTTTCCAGGCACAAGAATCCCTTGCAGCAGCCGAGAAAGAGAGACATTAACTGTAGTTAGAAGAAATTTGATTGATTTAGCTGATTTTGAGGATGCATTGAAATATTTGGGGAGTGCTCTGAGTGAAGAGGGTTCGATATCCTTAGAGTAATTTTTCTTTATAGAGCCCTGTTCCTGGTATAGTAATATTCCTGGAGGCATGTTTTCTTTAGGGTATAGCATAGGGTCATTAAGTACAAACTGAAGGTATTCATTCAAAGGAGCTATATACTCAGTTGTTAAATAAGCCCTGTGGGGGAATTGAGCATTTTTTCCCTAAAACTTCTGTGTTGTCTGCTATTTAATATGATCTCTGCCACTGTTGATTTGTAATCTGTGCTTTCACCCTGAAGTGCATGTGGTTGTGTTCAGATATTTCCTTCTCTAAATCAATCACTTTCACCATTTTCCAAAACACTTCTTGAGTTTATTGCTTTTAGTAAAGTGTTTGGACTGTCATTATTTATTACTGGCAAAGTGCTGACAATGTGCTCTTCCCAAATGAGTCTTTATGTGGAATATTTGTTTAACAGGTTTTGCAGGGGAGACATTGCTGTTCCCTGCAGGCTGGGCTGTGCCTGCAGCACCCCGGTGCTGCGGGGTCTGCCTGGGCAGCAGCCCCCCTCTGCACCTGGCCCCTGGTAAGGGGCTCACCTCGGAGCGATGCTTCTCGTCGGACCTGTGAGCCCGGGCTTTGTTGTGCTGATTAATTTGACAGAATTTAAAATCCTAACCGAGGAAGCTTACACTGTGTGTAATTTATCTTTTTGGAGTATTTCTGCTGTTTGGCAATTTTTCCCTACTGCTTCATTATCTGAAAACTCCTGACTCTGGAGAGTAGCTAGTGAAGGATGTGGAAAGCTGTGCTCTTCCCGCTGCAGCCTCCAGAGACGTTGTGCTGCTCATCTAAGACAACCACTTCATAAGCACTTCATGCTTACAGTATGAGGTCTTAGTTCTTTGATGCAGTCCTCTGCCTATAACAATTTAATGGGCTACAGCTCAGACTTTCAAGCAGTGTAAATTAAACTTGTTGGGTTTTTTCTATTGTTTGGCAGCTGTTCTATCCGGGTTACTTAAGTCCTCTGATCTAAATTAATCCCTGTATAGAGGAAGCTGCAGGAACTTCATCCTGCATTAAGCCTTACATTTTGGGTTGCTGGTCTGCAGTAGATTATGTTCCCTTGTTAGCATCATCGGGGTTTGTTCCATTCAGCTGGTGATTGCTTCTGTTTTGACGGAATAGCACAGCATCATTTTCCCGTCTTCAAGGTATGGTCATCTTGGGAGGGGGATGCGCAGAGGCCACGCTGTATATAGTGCATCGTGCATGCTGTGGACAGGCCTTTTTCCCATTCTGCAGCTGGGAAAATTAAATGGGTAAACCTAAAAGTGGAAAGAATCACTCACTCCCTTTTTCATTCTCTTGTGCATTTGGGCTTTTATAAAATCTGAATCTGGCACCACCAGCTCTCATTGATTTTTGAGAAACAGGATATTTTAGTAGCTTGGAATGAGATGAAATGATTGCAAAGCCCATATGTTGCTTGTTTTAGGCACAGGGTCAGGAAGGTTTTAGAAAGTATTTAAATATTTGGTTTACACGATTAGAATAGATTGTCTGGAATGAAGTCCATTACCCGAGGTGATTGTTGCCTCACAGTTTGGTTTTTCATTGCAGTTCTTTGGAGTATGAGGTAGGTGTTCTGGCATCGCAATGCCTGAGCACGTTAAAAGTTAAGGACTGTGAATAAATACTGTAGATGGGATTCTGGACACTGCCAGAGCCATAGATATCTGCTATGGCATTGTCTGTAAGCTGCAGTTTGGAAAATGCATTCTGGTAGAGTGAGCAGTTGCTGAGAGGTCCTCTGATGTCTGTCAGTGAAATTCCAGCAGCTCGTTTCTTAGAAATGGGCTTTTTCCTCCCTCCATAGGCAAAGCTTTCAAGTTTGATTATGTTTCTCAAGAGCTACAGCCTGACATTAACTTCTTGTAGGTGTGTTTTCAGCTTTTTACAGCTTGGAATTTAACTGTTGTGCCCTGAATTTTTCATGAGGCATGATCTTGGCATAATCAGTTGATTATGGAAGATATGATTCTTTTTATTTGAAGGTGTTCCTATGAGACTACAGTTTTTGTGGCACTGTTCCTAAGTTCGTTTAAAATAAATTGCGGTCATGACAGTGGTACATCAAAGAACAGGACAATTGCAGTCTGCAGCACGCAGTATGGTTTCCAATACATTTGATAACAGGGTGCAGTTCTTAAAAGTTTTGCTTGATCTCTCTACCACGCTCATCCAATTCAGTTGGAAAGCAAAAACTTACAGTTGTTCTTTTGCTGTGCATTGTTGATGTTTTAATATGAATTATGAAGCATCCTTTGATATCCGGCATTTCCCCTTACGATCCTCTGTTGCTTTTTATGAGTACTTGCCCCCTAACTTCAAAAGCAGTTCATCACCTTCCTGCAGACAGTTATTAATAACTGATTTGGAACTGTCGGGCATTCCGGGGCCTGTTTTATGTGAGTTTCTCTCCAAAAACATTCAAAACGTGGCCATAATGTGCACAGACCTCAAACCGCCTTTACTAGCATGTGAAGGAGATCTCTCATCACGTGCTTCTTCTGTTGCTGTCATATGTAGACTTGTTCCGTAGATTTAATGACTAAAAGAAAAACTAAAGTTAGGGGAGTAATTAAATCTACCCTGTCCTGAACTGTGCTGCTGCGGTTGTTTCATCCTAAATTGCCTGGAAATTATTGTATGCTGGGGAAAAATATTCTTTGTATTTAACCCGTGCAGGAGCAGTGTGGGTTTTACTTCAGTGTTGGAGAGAGTGGGGCTGGAGCCCTGACAGCTGGCCTGGCTGGGGCAGGCGTCCGTTTGTCCTTCCCTCCTGAAGGACGGCAGCACCAAATCCACCTCCTCGCTTTAATTCAGCGGGGAGGAAGAAAGATACTTTTTGTGACAGTTCAGAAGGAAAATAATTGGCTTGGGGATAGTTAATGTGAGTTGCCATTCCTTAACATTAGAGGTTCCACTAAAGTACTAATAATTACTGTTAATATCTTTCAGTGGAAACTTTCAGAGTAAACGAGCACTGGTTGAAGCAGTATTTAACGGCATGCTGCTGGCATGATAAGAATGCAAATAAGCGTTATTAGCCTAATGATTTTGCTGTCGCCATGGCTGTGCAGCAGTAGTGTTGTGAATATGTCATGCAATACCCGTGAATTTGGAAAGTGTGTCAAAACACAACTTCAATTAGTTTGCCCTAATTATGACTCTAGAGAGTTCATAACTATATCACTCCTCATTAAAAGAGATTTTCTTATATGGATTAATACAGCACATAAAGGGATGTTTGAGTGATCTGAGGCAGAGCTGTGCAGAGCGAGGATGCCCACCATGTGGCAGGAGGTGCAGTGGGTCTGGAGCAGCGCTGGGGTCTGGCCCTGTCCCATGAGCTGCTGGTGCGGGGCAGGGGCTGGAGGACCTCCCGTGCGGGCAGGCAGGGCTGGGCAGCAGCGCCAGGTCAGCCGACGGGTAGCTGCTCCGGTAACCCACAGAAGAGGGTTTTGTCCCTTGGCACGTAAACCTGGTGGATGATTCTGGACAGGCTGTTCAGTTAAAAAAAAACAACAAACAACTGAAAAAAATGACTAAAAAACAGCCCTAGTAGGAGCCATACTTGATGCTAAAATAGAGATCTGGCCTGAAAGCTTTGCTCTGATAAAGGTCGAGGAGCGCAGGTAGTCAGAATCCTGCGTCAGTCTGACATCTCCAAAGGAGCTCTGCAGGATGCCAAATGTCCCTGTGCCTTTCCCAGGATATTTGTCATGTCTTCTAAAGACTGTTGCTTTGTATTCCCTGAGCATGTTCTTGCTTTGCAGAATGGAGAAAAGATTCTTGGCTCACAGGTGAGCAGTTGGTGAAGGGTTAAAGTAGTAACTGTTTAAATCTTTTAGGCTTTCCTCCCAGTTCTGTGATAATTTGATGAAGAACTTCACCCTAATTAAATATTCAAATGAGGAATAAGTGTCAATATGGCTTCCCATTGCCTGGAATGATGATTAATTGTATTCAAAACTCTAGTGGCCGCTGTAATCTAAACCAAACCGTTGTTCTTGATTATTTCTGCAACACATTTACCATGTTTTTGTTTTAAAATTTAAACTAGTAATTGATTTGCCATATGCTGCAGAGCTGCACATACTTTCACGATATGTGTTTAGGAACTTGGGGACTTTGTAATTGGGATTTTCTTGCTTTTCAATGGCAGCCTTTTTTTTTTTGTCTTCTACAGCGCAAAATGATTTGGCTTTCACAACACATAAGGAAAATGCATTATGCAATCAACTTCATAGGTATAAGTTATATTGATCCTGGCCGAAGTTTGCATTAATTTAAAATAAATTAGACACTGTTTCCCGTTTTTTCCCTACAATGTCATGCTTTTAGAAAGAGAAGGGGAGAACTGATCTCCTTCTATCAGTCCCTGCCCTCCGTTTTTGGTCTTGCAGCTGAATGTTCTCCTTGGAGAGACCTGGCTGTCCTCGGGGCAGCTTCGTGGGAGTGGTGAAATGGCCCGTTTGTCCTACCTCAGAGGTGGAAAGTGGCCATGGAGATGGGAGGCATGAGCCATCACTTCCAAACACCCTCATAACAGCCCAGGTTCAAGCCCCCGGTGCTGGCAGGCCGGTCTCGGCAGTGGCTGAACTAGCATTTTCGGCTCACGAGCCCCACAAGCAGTTGCAGGGAGTGCCGGCCCACTGAGAGCAGGTCTCGTGATGCATCCCCACGCGTAGCCTTTGTAATTCCCCCTGCCACGAGGGAATACCTCGGTGTGTGTTTCAACGTTGATACATCTGAAATGGAAAGCAAACGGCATACCCTGTGGAGTTAGGCAGCGAGGTCTGGGTACGTCATCTTCCGCCGCCATATTCGTGTGCGTGTGGTCAGAGTCCCTCGGACGGCGAGCAATTCATTTTAATTACACACGTGGAACGTGTGCTCCGCTTCAGCATATGGCAGTCGTGAAAGCTGGTGCTTGCCTGAGCTGCCAGCTAGGGACTGGGCACTTGGTTCAGAAAGTCTTTTGCAGGTTAAGGATTCAGAGCGTTACTGGCAGGGGG
>NW_010548584.1:31896-34728 GCF_000687285.1 Phaethon lepturus
TGCCCGCCATGAGCCGCCTGTGGGACTGTCTGCAGTTCTCTGGCCGACGGGAGGCTCAGGACCTCCCGTGGTCCAGCCGGCTTGGCTGTGGAAGAGGGCTGTCTGGAGGGAAGAGGGGCAGCCTCTCCTGCAGCAGAAGCTGTTAGAAACTTTTAAAATACTCTGCTCAGAAATGTGCTTTTTAAGATCTGCTTTGTTTACTTCCAAAACAATTCCTGCTGTTGTGTTCAGGATGAAGAAAGTGGTCTTCTGTACAAGCAAGAGAAATTCAAAAGTTTTTCTGTTAGCTGTTTTGGTGCCTCAGAAAGTATTTTTGGATACTGCTATTAAAAAACAAATGAAAAGCATGTAATGCCTACAGGCAGTGGTCTTCTGTTTTAAAGTGTGTTCATGACAAACCTGCCTCTGCTTGCAAAGAGTCTCATATGGATTGTGTTTTAAAGACCAAACTGTTAGCCAAATTCGAAAATATTTTCACACCATCTTTTTTTGGTTAGAAATAGCTTTGCGAAGCACAAGCAAACTCAAACTGATGTTTGCTTTTTCTTATCCGTGCTGTTCACCATCAAGGTCTAAAAATACATAGTTCTTCACAAAATGTGTCCTGTTTTTAAAGGCAGATAATTTCCAGATGATTTGCTCAATAGATAAAACCTGCTAGCTAGGAACAAGGATTTGATGCTCAGCTGGAGAATACACAGGGCCCTTTCTCACAGATAATGGCATTTGTGAGAGGACGCAAAGACTGCCTGGTTTTTCTGGCGGGCACTGCCAGGTCTTGCCATGTCCAGTAACTCTTGCTGGTGTGAAATGGTAGCTGCTCCCTCTGCTCCCCGTGCTACACTAAGCCTCTCTATAAAGAGCGAGCATCTCTGTTACGTATGGCAATGGGGTCCAGAAGATTAATAACATTTTATAAAAATTCACACAAGACCTGGGATCAGAATTAGAAAAATACAGATTTGAATTAAAAGGGAAAAGCACAAATAACTCCATCAAAGCATAGAAATCTGTGGGCTATCAATCATGGTTGCTAGCAAAAAGTCTTTTTCTCATGGCAGACTTCTTGGTGGAGCTGCTTGGCTGGCCGAGTGGCCACGCTGGCCAGACTGGTGGACAGCACGATGGCAGAGGCAGAGCCGTGTCCGCCGCGGTGAGCAGCCTCGCTCGTGCTCTCCCAAGCCCCGGCTCTCCTGCGCCCGGGCAGCTTTCCCGGGCCGTGTCCCGCTGCGTGGGGGGAGCTGGCGCTGGCTGTTTGCGCCCTGCCCAAAGGGCTGCCAGGCCCATCCTCGGTGCCAGAGGCTGGGGGGGAGCAGCTCTGGGCTCCAGCAGCTTTGTGTGCAGCCCCCTCCCGGCCCTAGGGCCTGACGGAAGCGGGGCTTGCTGGGTGTCACATCCTGCCCTCCCACACCACGTGTTCCTGGCACGGTCGTCCACCTTGTCTTCTAGCCTGTGTCCAGGCTTGCCGTGTGCTGGGCTTTCCTTTTAATAAGCTCTGAGACACTGAAGATAGTTTCAACTTCACTTCCATGAGCTCCATTTTTTCCTATTTATAGGAAGGCTTAATGGAAGACATAAACAATTTCTCTGCTGCAGAAATGCTGGGCAGAGCATTGTTGGGAGGGAGGGTGTTGTGCAGTGCTGCAGCTAGAGAGCTGACGAGTGAAATTTGGCTTCCCTTTTCTCAGGGGCTGGTGCCTTGGGGAGCATGGGAGCGTGCAGCAGGCTCTGGGTAGGTTTGGAGCAGGCCTTAGTCGTCAAGAGAGTTTCAGAGTTCTTCTGTACTCGGAACTTTTCGGCGTGGATAGGTCCAAAGCATTTGCTGTTAGCGCTTTCTGCCTTGAAGGAGACGCGGTTGAGTCCCACAGGGTGTTTGGGCATGCTCTCGCCTTATGTTGAGACTTGTGTTTGCAGAGAGGGATGGTACTCACCAGCCACCGTGCAGGCTGCATCCAGGTGCGGGCTCGTGAGGAGCTGCTGTGGCCTGCCGGAGGGTGCATGGCTGCCTCTCTAGTGCTTTGGTGGTTGGCCGAATCTGGCTTGCACCAGGGTCTCACTCACAGCTGGACTGAGGAGCAGGTAAAGCAGCTGAACCACCACCTCAGTCTCCTCCTGGTATTTGGGGCCCTGTCTGGCTTTTACAAGGAACGTTAAAATTGATGATCGCTGCTTAACTTGACCAGAATCATCAGGCAAGAGCGAGCTCACGACAGTGGCATCTTCTGTTCTGTACTAATGTCATCTCTGTTTCCCACCTCTCTTCTTTAGGCATATCTCACTGACACTCCCTGCCAGCTTTCGAGGGAAAAGTCACAGCACGCGCCTGGACTTGGAGCACCAGCACTCAAATTTGTATGCCATATCAGGTAAGCGGGCTCATGCAATGGTTTCTCTGCTCTTCTGTGTAATCAGAACAGTAACCAAGCAAAGAGGCCCTGCTTGCGCAAACAGCCAGGTGTGCGGTACCCATGGAACATATGTCCAGCTTTTCCTCAATGCCATTTAAGTGTTGAGAGCAGAAGGGGTGCAGGGAGACACCAGAAAATGCCAGGCTACTGGCAGTAAGTGTCACTGATCACTGGGAGATCGCAGCCCTGGGGAGGGATGCTGCTACCTGCAGAGGTGCTAGATGAGAGGTCTGGTGGAAAGCAACACTGATGCAAACTGTGCTCCTCATCTTTTTTGTGATCTTCACAGATGAGTCATAAGAGAGGACACCTCTGCCTGTTTTGCAGGAAGCTTTGTTCTTCCTAGCAAGGATAAGTTTTGTACACACTGTTTTTCGCTACACTCAACATATACATTAAGAACAGTGAGACCTTTACTCTTTCC
>NW_010548584.1:34740-41097 GCF_000687285.1 Phaethon lepturus
CATTTCTATATGCTGAATACTGGCACTCCATAGATTTGTTCCCCCAGTATTAGGGCAAATTTGAAATAATATGTTAGGGTGTGAGGGTGTTCTGCAGTATTTTTAAGCAGCATGTGCTTGCACATGCATGCTTGGTCTCTCTAGTGGCAGCTTTCTCTCTGTTCACCATTCCAGGCTAGTATACAAGTGCTAGAGCTAGTGATAGTTTCCAGATGTCAGTGTGGAAAAAAAATGTGCCAATGAATAATTTAGCTGGGTGTTTTAGCTGTTTTTTATTTTTAACTACTACTAGTCTACAGGCAAACTGTGTATTTGAGTGGTGCAGATCAAGCCCATTCCTTCACCCATACAGGTACAGGTACTTATTGCTGTGTTTTGGGACCACACAGTGGGCTTGGTTTGGAGCTGGGGTCCCTGTGAGCTGTCCCTGACAGCTCTGCTCTTCTGGAGGAGGTCCTGCCTTTCTTGAAGGAGGAATGAGCTAAAAAGGTTCTCGGGGCCTGGGAAGCAATGCCTCTGGGAGTGCGAGGCAGGGATGCTTTACAGAGTTGTACCTCACAGTCTGTCACTCCTGGATGTGCCGAGAGCTGTGTGGTCTGGAAGCTATTCATGAACGACAGCAAAAGGACTTCTTGCTCTGCAAACTAAAGAAAAACATTAGGCACAGCTGTGGCATGACAGTGTGTTTCACCTGCCTTTTCTCTTACAGGGCTAGGTCATATTCTGTGCTTCAGCTGAGTAGTGCTGGGGTGCAACAGAGTTTTCCTTAAAATTATTTTTTTTTTTAGTAATATTACATCTGAATAAATATTGTGATAGGCATGGTAGAATCACACTTAGCCACAGTTTTATCTTTGTTATGTCATTTAAACCTGACTCTGTCAAAACCTAATGAAAGTACAGTCCCTTCATCTGGCTGAAGGAGATTTTCAGGACAGTTTGGAAACCCATAAAAAGCAGCAGTGGATTCAGTGGGCTGTACAACAGGTACTGTTTGTGCATAATCAGGGAAGAGAAGATGGCAAAAATGTGCCATTCACAGGTTCTTGCTATTAATAGTGAGTGACACTTCTAACATGGGAACATGGCATTAATTCATGTACCATAATCAAAGGGTTATTTAAAAGGTAATCTCTGACTGAAGCTGCAGCTTTGGGTTCCTAAATAGATGGAATATAACAATTGCATAATTCTTGTCAGTACTCATTTTTCTTGTTACTCTCCTGCCCTAATAGATTTAGAAATGTAAGTGAAGGCATTGCTCTTGTGTTCACATGAGATAGTCCTCCATGGAGGACGGAAAGCTGCACTTTCTCTCCTGAGAAAGCATCAAATGTGCAAACAGCGAGGCAGCAACTCTGCGTGAATGTTACTGAGAACAACCGTGCTCTAGGACTTCCCATGGACTGCCTCTGCTTGCAGCGCAATCTGCGAAGGTGACCTACTTTGCAAAGAACCTGAATACTTTACCAGATAATCATAGGCAAAGCACAAAACAGGCCTGCAAAACTGGGCATGGCATTAGTCCTCCACGTTTGCATGAGCACATTTCAGTCAGAGTACCTAACTCTCTCCCCACGCCCCCCCCAATGGCATGTTCTCCTCCAGACACGTTGTTATACAAGTTGCTGTGCATACATGTGCTGTAATGGCTATTGCAGCTGTGAATCATTTCTGAAGAAAAGGGTCTTGTCGTATGAAACATCCTGTGCATTGGCAGGGATCTTCATGCATAACTCCTGACCACTGCTGTGTTTTCAGCAGCTGTGATGAGGTGCTGTGACAATTCCCTTTGCGTGCTTAAACATTGCTGAGGTAGATTAGCCCCCAGACACGCTGTGGAAACCATTCCGAAGTTTCCTGTTACGTCGGTGTAGTTTGCAGCCAGTCCGTTTTATCTGCGCTGCAACGCGCGTGCCTCGCTGCAGTGCCATGGCAACGGGAAATTTATTAATGCGCTTCCACTGTCATCCCTGATTGATCTGCCGGGATATGGTTTGCCACAGTGGGGTCCTGGCTGTAGCGTGCTGTGGGGCCCGCGGCACCGAGGGAGGTGTGGGCGTGTGAGAGGCGTGCGGGTCATGGCGGTGAGCGGCTGGCGCGGTGGGCGAGGTGACCGGGGCTCTGGCGGGTGCTGGACTCCTCTCCGGTCCCGTCGTGCATGGGCCTGTGGGCTCCCTCTCTTGGCTCTCAGCAAAATGGAAGGTTTCCTGGTGCTGGTGCAGGGAAACAGAAGCGGTTATGAACGGTCTCTTATCTTCCAATTTCAGCATTGCCGTAGTCTGAATTCTTGTGGTGGGGACAGGATAGGCTGTTTAGAAAGGGAGGGCTGTAAAGGAGGGTGAAATTAAAGAGTTGCAGCATAGTCTTGGTTATCTCTCTGTAGGCACCCAAGATTTTCTCAGTAGTCAATGAAAATGATGCTTCCATCTGGAGCTCAGCCTGTTTATGGAGGTTGAAATGAATTTTGGCTGTTGAGTCTACTCTGTATCTCAAAATATGTTTTGGCAGAAATTGCCAGATCACCACTGGAACTGTCTTGTTACTTCTTGGTGTGTGTAACATAATTATTGTCGCAAAGGTGGAGTCAAGGGAAAAAATGGTCCTGAAAGTAGTAATTACAGTTTTTAACGAGCCTTTTGTCATTTCCAGTCTGGGCAATGAAACATTGGGTGACCAGAAAGTTAGGGAGACTCCGCTGTGCACCATGAACTAACAAATCAGTCTTTGACAGGTGCATATAGGAAACTATTGCCTGGACCTTGCGGCCCCGTGCGGGGAGCCCGCCGCATGCCACTGCGGCACAGCACTGCTGTCTGCGCTTCCACTTGCGCTGCTGGCATCGTCCTGTGTGCCCAGCAGGCGCCCTGGCCTCACCCTGTGCCATGTGCCCAAGACCAAAAGGCAGAATTACTTTTAAGTTAATCTGCAAAAGGTCTCTGGGTGCTGCTGGGAGCACAGTGCCGAGGAGCTGACAGGTTTACTATGCGTGTTCGGGCAGCTGCTGGAAGAAGAATGCCTTGCTCCAAACAGACCTGTCGACAGACACTGCTCAGTATTTCACAGCGTAGTCTTTCTTCATGGCCTTCAGCTTAATTAAGATGTTGTTGTGACTAGGTACTGCCTTCATTTCAGACTTCAGCATCTTCTGGCTGCGTATTGCTTTGGCTTATCAGAGCCACAAGGACAGTGAGGGAGAGGGGGAGCCCTCTCAGGCAGCCACAGATAATAACGTACAGGGAAAATTCCTGAATGAAGTGAAAAATTATTTATAATAATGGTACTCAAATAGATGGGAAATAAGTCACTCTAAGGGTGTATAAATTTTTATGATAGTGTATAAACAGCCATAGCTTGCCTTGTCTCCCATCTATCCCTGCAGAGAATGAGCGCAACATCTAGCATAAAGAAAAATATAATAAGAAAACGCAGAAATGAATGGGAAGAGCTGGAGGATTGATCACTCGGTGTATTTGTATATCCTGATGTAGAAGGTGCTGCTGACAGGTGGCCAGGTTTCTTCTGTATAAAACCATGTGTGTGCTGTCAGGGCGGTGTGAGCAGCCTTGTTTCGATTGATGAATTGCCTGCTTTCTTGATTAAACCTTCCGTCACTTAAGAAACAAAAAGCCTGTGTTTGGATGGCAGTGTGGGACATGTCAAAAAAATCTGTCTGCTTTACCTTTGTGCAGATGTTGGGCACAGACTGTAACATGTATTATTAAAATGAATGTGGCATTTACTGTGCATTATTTCTTTCCTGGGAGAAAGGACCTGTAAATTATATGCTAATAATAAGCTTTAACCCTTTCAGAAACAAAGAGATTTAGGAGTGCAAATACTCCTGCAGGCCTCTACTAATTGAATGGGCTTGAATACCACTCTAGAGCTCTCTGAAGTTGTGAAACAGTGTTTCAGACCAGCATGCTGATGCCTTTTATTGTCTCCAGTAAGTTTTCTGCTATGTAAGTGCCACTGAAACATAAACCTTTCGAATTACAAAATCTTCCGCTGAAAGCCCCCTTCAAATTCTGATCACAGGCAAAAGCTTGTCTCCTGCCTGGGGACGAGGACAGCAGTGGAGAGGTGGCACAGCCAGCCACAGACGGTCGCCTCCTCAGGGGCGACAGCGCCCTGCCCTCAAAGCTGGCAGAGCCTCCCTGCACCCACACCAGCTCTAACCTTTGATTTCGCTTTCAGAATCACTTCAGTTTGAGACGTACTCAACCAACTCGTCTCAGGAAAAGGATTAGGGATGGAAAAATGTCTTAACACATCTTGTGGAGGACATGGCAGGGTGTTGTGTTGGAAACTAGTGACTGAGTTTGCAAAATGAGATTTTTACAGTCTCAGCTGTAGTTTCTGGGAAATCATAAGGTGGCCCAAGCTGTGTGTTTCCCCATAGTGTGGGTTTTCTCAGCTAAAGTCAGGTGGGCAAAGCCATTGCTGGCTTTGGTGCATGACCCTGCACGCTGCTGGTTTGGGTTGTCCTTTTTTGCCCTGCAATTTTACTGTAGCCAACTTCTGAGTCATATTGCAGGTGGTGTTGCAGATAGATGTGTTTGTCGGTTGTAGTGTACAAACTTCTGTAATCTGAATATAGGCCAGTCAATACTCGTACCTTCTCTTGACCTGCTCTCAGACTGTCAAGACAGAAATTGCGTTGCATGGAGTGTATTAGATACTTCTGTACAGTATCTAATACAGTACAGATACAGTATTAGATACTGTACAGAATGTGTGTGTAAAGTAATTAGAGCCTCTCTGTACCAATTTTGTGTATGAAGCAAGTGTATGAACTTACGGATACAGCTGCCATCTCACAGCCAGAAATCTAACTTCTGTCACATGATCCTGTCTCTAAGGGTTTTTGTTCTAGCAGAAACCTGGAGGTAACAAGATGATCACAGTTACCTTTGGATAGGATGGAGTTTTGGGTTTTTGGCCCCTTGAATATGGAAACCGTGCTGAAAAAACAAAGAGAACAATAGCAGAACGTAGTCTGATACCTATTGTTTGACAGTATTTCAAATAATACTTGCCAGCTGTCAGTCCAAAACAATTAAAACATTTGTGCAAGTACTTAGAGATAGTTGATGTTACCTTGACATACTGATATGCGATCCATAAATTTGTTACCTCAAGTTGCATTACTCTATAGAAATAAAACAGGATCTGGAAGTATGTATTTGTGCTGTATAAAAGTTAGTGGAATTGTTTTTCAAAATACGCGTAGGAATCTCGTGCCATTTGAAGGGTTCTCAGTTCAGTTACAGATCCTGCAGAACGTGCACGTGGAGCAGCAGCCGGGGCTCTGCGCAGGGACCGAGCTCGTCACCCCGTGCGTCGCCAGAGCCTGCGCCTGAGGCGTTTGTGCTGTCTGCCTGCAGCCTTGCACGCTGCTCCTGCCTGAAGCTGTATGCCGTTCAAACACCGCTGCTCGCTTTCCTGAAATCCTTTCTTTACGTTCAGGCTCTCCATGATTATGGCTGCCGTTTTCTGAAAATGCCAACGTTCTTCAGTTTGGCTGATACTGAACTTGAAAGTGAAGGTTTTCGTTCTCTTTCAAAGGAAAAATGCCATGTGCTCTGCTTCGGAGCTCAGATGTCCCATCCCAAAACATGTCACGTGCTTTATCTACTGATAAAGCAACATTCGTGATTGTGAGCAAGGCTGCAATATTTGCCATGCATTTGCTTAGGAGTGGTGCGTTTTCAAAGCAGTCACTTGATGCAGCGATGCCTTTGTTTATATTTCTTATCTTAAAAGTACTATTTTGTGATTTGTCTTTAACCACATGATCAACACAGTTACTTCTATGAAGTATTTTTCCCAGAGAAACTAGACTGAGCACCAAGGAAGAGAAACACGGCCAGGTGCCAGCTTGGTGTTGGCTGGTGCGTGTTTGCCAGCTCGCTCTGATGAAGAGTGTTTTTGTGGGCAGCTCTTAGAGGTGGCACTTTCTCCACATCTCTAATTTGTTTATTTTTGAATCGTGCACCAATATTTGTTACCCGAATATTTACCTTAAGGAAGTAAATATTTGTTTAAATTGTTGTTTATTATTATATTTTTATATAAATATTTCTTTATCATGTTTAAATATTTATTTACCTCTCTAAGACACTTCATAGAAAGGTCAGAACAACCTTTGTGATCTGGTCGGGTAGCAGGATGGCTTTGTTGCAGCACCTGCTGGGCCGTGGGTAGTGACTTGGGGCAGGCAAGTTGGTCGAAGCAGTTGCCGTTGTGAAGCGGGATGGTTGGGCTGCGGTTGTGGGAGGAAACATTTGCAACCGTAGCTTCCAGTCCGAGCTCGACCTGCTAGGCCACCCGGGCAAGCTTTCCCAGCACCAA
>NW_010548584.1:41125-42907 GCF_000687285.1 Phaethon lepturus
GGGACCAGGTCCCCTGTGGGGGCGGCGGGGCCCAGACCCCCGGAGCCTGGCGGCAAGGGCGAGGCGAGCCGGGGCCGTCCGCAGCGCCAATGCGGGAAGAAGGGGATGCTCTTCAGGTCCTGTAGGAAATGCAGCGAGATTTGGTGTTTGTTCCACGCTGGGTTATAATCCAGATCTCTGGAGGCAGCAGAGAGACTGGAAACTGATGTTAATGATCTGGAAAAACATCAAAGCCAGTGAATTCCTGAAAATGAAACCAAGTTGCTTTTCTGTAGTGGATACTGCAGATCTTGGCAGGGGGGAGTTGTAATTTGTCTGGGTAGCTTTGTTGGAAGTGTTTATTTCACACGCTGCTCTTACGGCAAGCAAGTTTGCTTCCAGGTTCCTCCTTCCTTTCTGGAGCTCAGTGGATTGATTCGGCGTGGCTGTGAGCTTTGCTGCGGAAGGCCAGCGCGTGGCCGCGGAGGCTGGCTGGAGCGCTGCCGCAGTGACCGCTGCGGGGCCAGGCTGGCTGGCTTGGGTGCTGGCAGCTTTGTTTTCCCACGGCGCAGCGACTGACTCCAGAATGCCTTGTTGCCTGTACACCACCCCCCCCCCCTCTTTTTTTTTTTTTAAATGACAAAAGAAGCCTCTTTCAGAGGTCTTTCTCTAGAAAGAAATGGAAGAAAAATTAAAGATTTTGTTACATTTCAGTGCCCATATGTCAACTTTTTCGTGTTGCAAAATGTCAGGTTATCTATGCCACAACTGCCACTTACTTCTCTTCAATGTACATTTTCTTTTAAAAGATACTGTATCTTTTATCTGTATGTAATGAGGACAGACGTTTTAATCAGAGGTTAGTCATTTATTTTTACAAACTATTGTTTTGCTTCATCATTTTTGCAGATAATTAAATGGTTCACTTGGCACAGTGTGTCTGCTTTATTAAAACAGGTAATTTTGAAAAAAAGGAAGATGCTATTTTTTGGATCACTGCACAAGAATTGCTTTTATCTTCATTTTCTAGCATAGTTTCTCATGGCATTGCAATACCCTCCTATGTTCAAGTGGCTTAGTACGCTCTGCTCTCTAAAGGGGGAGGCCCTGTGCTACATTTTACTATCAATTGAGATTCCCACGTGTATGTTCTTTGCACTTCTTAAGAATAGAAGCGGAACTAAATTTATTTTTTGTGACACTGAATTTTAATCAGGATGGTCCAAAAAACAGACAAGTTGTGACACGAGCTTTATTCTGCACTGAAACCTCTTTACTGAGGCTGAGATTAAAGTCAGCCTGTTCTTTGCCCTATTGCAATTTCCAGTCTTTGGACTAAGAAACCTGGATAATCTTCAAAATATAAAAGGCTCTATTAATATCCAGCGGTCCAGGGAGACTGAATTCTCATCTAAACTGCTGCAGCTGTGTATTTCAGAACGGAAATGTTACTTAATACGGTATTTAATGAGACTCAGAAAAGTGTATTTCTTACTAAATTAGCTCATCCGTGGCGTACAGGTTCTTTGGGTGCTTGCTGCGTCAGTGTACTGCCCCGTGTTGTCAGTGCTGTGCTCAGGCAGGCTTGGCCCAGACAGCGGAAGATGAAGCCACAAGTTCTGCCGCCTGTATAATTTTTCAGACGTGATTTTCTGATTCACCTGCTGTCGTCCGAAGTGGCGTTCTTTATCTTCATCATTTCACTTTTGCGTACTTGTACAAGAGCGTGACAGCTCTGGCTGCGGCGCTGCTCTTTCTCTTGCGTTCTCTCGGCTGTCCCACGCAGCTGCAGGCTGGCGTGGG
>NW_010548584.1:43665-47049 GCF_000687285.1 Phaethon lepturus
TGCCGAGGGGGAGGGCGCCGCCGGGGGGCCCCCGCTGCTGACGTGGAGCCCCGCCAGGGCAGGGGTGCTTCTGCCCTTGCCCCGCACACCCAGCAGCAGTCATGGCGGGAGCGCGGCTGCTGGAGGAGGGCGAGCTGGCGGGACTTGCACCGGTTGCTTGTGGAGCACAACCTTTGAGGCGGGCTGCGCTGTATTTGTTTTGCTTTTGAGTGCCATAGTTTAATTTTTTTTTAAATAGGAAGCCGCTCTGTGGTTTGGATATTTAAACAGTTATTAACCAAATGACAATTAACAGATTGCATAGACAGATTCTCTTTTCAAAACCTCTGAAATTGAGTACAGTTTGCAAAACTATCACGGCATAGTAATGACAATGAATTTTGATTTCCCGGAACTGATATTAGACTCCTTATTAAACTATGTGCATCTGCTTTTAATTTGCTCCAAATAATTGGAAAATGCAATGAAGCTTTCCAATTAAAGCATGGCTTTATGCTGTTTAATAATACCCCCATAATATTATAGCTTATGAAGTGACAGGTGAGTTGGTGTATGAATAAAACATAAAGGCAGCAATAAGGGACAGAAAACCGGAGACAGTTGTTGGGGATTTTAAATGCTGGATGTAATTTGCATATATTAATCTCTTCTTTTCAGCCTTATCAGGCGTTCTTCAGTATTTGAAGTTAAAATAGCATTGACAGGCGGGAGTACGCTTAGTTTTTTCAAGGATTTATTACTTGTATAATTTCTGATCTTTAATAAGCAGATATGACTGATCCTCATAGTTCTATAGAAATCGGTTAATTGTTCCAGATGGCGTGTACTGATTATGCAAAATTACTTTTCACACCATTTTTTTTTTCTGATGGAGTTTGGAGTAAAATTAAATTTTTTATAGCCTTCTTATCATGCTGTTTTACAGTGGTTTTTGCACAGAAGTTGAATTTAATCTACTATATTACATTGACCAGCAGAGTTATTCTAATGTAGCATTCTGTGATTTGACAAAGAATAATAGAACACATTGCTCATTGTTCGTTACTGTGCTGCTAATAAAAAGGAGTTCTACTGCAGAAAACCAGGCTGTTATTTATGAAGAATGCTTAATTTGCACAGTTAAAAATGCAAAATTGTTACAATGAGATGTTCTCTCTTTGGATAGAAGACTTGGGCAGAACAAATGAAAATAGTCTTGTTGCTACAGATTTCATCTAATAAAGAAGGATTTTTTTAAATGACTGCTGTGGCTAGGCTGTATTTTATTGGGAGGAGCAGTCATCCAGGCAGCACGCTCTGACTCCTATCAAGAGGTGTCACTGGTGTTTTCCCTGATTATCGTCATCAGGATATCTCAATGGCATAATTTCATAATTGAAAACATTTATAAAGGTGGTTGGGCTTCATTTATCTAATGAAAAGATGTTTATACAAAATAAACCACACATAAAGCCCTCCTGCTAATAAGGTTATTGCGATTGATTTTGGCAGTGACTCAGTTGCTGGAGAAGGCATCCCGCTGCCTCGCTGTCCCAGCTGTGCCGTGCTGCGTTCCGGCAGCGGGCGCTCATCCCATGGGCATGCCGTGGGTGGGAGTTTCCACAGCTCTCAGCCCTGCCAGAGCAAGCTGGATGCCGTGATGGGCGTTCACACGCTGCCGCAGGTTTGTCTGGGAGGAACGTCGGGCCCTCGTTGTGTGCTGTCCCTTGTCGCGCCATGCCGCGGGCAGGCGTGAGGCGTGCCGCTCGGGCAGCGCTGCTGCCCTTCCTCCCCATGGAGGTTTGTGTGAGCTTGCTCGCTTTTCCTTCCTCAGGCCAGCCCCAGGGGTGCAGCGCCTTCGCCCACAAAGAGCGGGCGGCCTTGCGGTGTGAGGCTCCTGCCCGTCCCTCGGGTCGGGCTTTGTCCTGGGGTCTCTGCTGCCGCCACACTTAGACCTCCGGGGAGGGGCAGTCAGGGGCCGAGTCCGAGGCATCTCACTAATCTTTGGAAAGCAAAACAGCAAACGTTTAAAAAATGGCCTTGTGGTTAATGGAATTAAAATCTCCAATTGAATTAGAAAAGTGGGGATACAGTAAATGGACTTTTATAAAGAGTGCTTATTTTTAACTCAATAGGAAAAAGACAAGTAATTTATTCAGCCATTAGAAAGCCCCAAATTTCTCCCATCTCCTGTGGAACTAGAAAATTGTTTTGTGTATACTCTTATACATATACAAATAATATATATGGAGATGACTAATGGCATAAATCAGAAATGATTAGAAAATATTTATTGTAATGAAGTAATAATTTGGTAGTAATACTTTTCATCAGTGTAGCTTAAGGCTACATTAAGTGGACAGACTTTATATGGATTCTCTAATTTTAATCTTCAAAATGCTATCTAATGTCTCATTAAGACTTGCATATAATGTATCTTAAATACAGTCATTAAATATAGTTTAGGGAGATTTATGTTCAGATATTGCTTAAAGATGTTTTAATAGGCCTATTTAGTCTGATGATATTAATGAGCTCTTAACACATATTAAGCTTCTAAAACTAGTGGTATTCCTCTCACAGTGAGCAAAACAACTTAGGAGTTGTAAATGAATTGGATGCTCCAGCGAGGCTGTTTTTTCCAGCGAGTCTTCAGACACCCTCTCCGATCTGTTCAGCTCCGTAAGCATCAGGCTGTGCCCCTGCTCTGCTGCTGCGCGTTCCTCTAACACGCGGTACCTGGGCGCGGCAAGGTCGTTGAGACCTGCTCATCGTACGTCACCTCCTGGGCGTGCAAGGGTTTAGCGGGGTTTGCTGTTGCTCATGTGACCGTGTATGTGGCAAAGGACTGCAGGTTGAGAATAGGCTACGTAAATATCTGCAATGTGCTACGCAAATTTGGTTGTATTTCTACTCAAATAAATTGGACACTTCAAGGAAAGAGACAAATACAGTCATGCTTTCATATAAATTCTGCTTTTTGATCATCTAAAGTTAAGATGCAAGAATTGTAATTACGATAATAAAAAATGTTCATTCCCTTATTGTCACTTTAGTTCCAACTCAGAAAGTTATTGCAAACAAAATTCTCTGGTTTCATCACTCAGCTCTTAAAAAAATCCTTCTGAGTTCAGAGACTTTTATAATTACTAAATTGGTTTGTTAGAAGGAGATAATAGCAAATTTCTTCTTTTCATAATTGGACATTTCTTCCCTGTAGGCTAATGTATGTGCAGCACTTGCATACACAATAAGCTGCGCTCTTGAAAAGCCATAACTAGCTAATAAGTGCTGTGGTGTCATCAGAGAGTAATGGTTTGCTGATTAGCATAATTAATGACAAATGGTGGTGCGGAGCGGGTGGGTTGGTTTAGCGGATGATGAATGCGCTGCAGCCGAGGCCGA
>NW_010548585.1:0-2119 GCF_000687285.1 Phaethon lepturus
CACCAAAACCTGGCCACGCAGACCCAATACACTTTGTTTTGTTTTGTTTAATTTAATATCTCAGATGATATTAAATGATTCAGAAACTCACAGGAACCTGAGTGGCTTTCAGACTCTAGGATTTATTTGCTTGAACAGCCCTGAAAGCGGCACAAAGCATCAAGCTGTGTTCCAGATCCTGCCATCTCTTCCTGCCCACTGCTCTGTTTCCACCAGATACTGCCATCCCTGGAGCAGAGCTGGCAGAATGAATGGCTGGTCCTGATCCTGTGCAATCAGTCCTCCGCGTGGCTTTAAGCTATTCTGGCAATCTCTGTAGTGAAAGGCATTGGTCACCTGTGGGTGAGGGTGGTAAAATCAGCCAGAATTATTAACTCCTGAAATGTTTATAATTCAGATCCACAGGCCTTAAGTTTGTCAGCATGAGGACACCACTATGATACTGTTGAAGGTGCAAAGCAGAATCAACAGAGTAACATTAGTGTAAATTTTCAAATGGACACTCTTATTTTGATGCAGGTAATCTTCTGTTGTAGAGTAAGTCCATGAAAACAGGTGAAAGGCAAGAGAAAATATATCAGCCTGTCAATGAAATGCATCTTCCCAGCAATTTGCATTGACAAGAATGTATTAGGTTAACTACTTGGTAGTCAACAGCATTGCACATCTTTTAATCTTCGCATTGAGCTTCTCAGTCATGTCCTTTTCTCTCTTAAAAAACAAAAAGCAATGTTGGGGAAAGATGTCAAATCTTGTATGCCTCCAAATAGAAGCTGGAACATAGATAAGTTTCTGTTTACACAAACCTTTCTCCAAAAGACTAGAAGCTGGGCTTCTATGTCCACAACTTGGTGGGTTTTTTTTTTCCCTCTCTAAATCGATCCATTGTTCTAATAAAAACATTACCTGTCTCTACAAACCTTGTGTTACTTATATCCTCAGGACAACAGGGCTACAGAAACACTCCTATTAAAAAGTCAAATGAATAATACATTAACGAGGATTCCTCTGCAAACATGTCTTTCATGTCTTGTGTTTACTTGTAAAAAAACATGAAAGAGAGAAATTTGTTTTACAGCTCAAGAAAGGTGCAGAGAAGGATGACAAAGATGACAAAAAAGTGTGCAATAACAGCCTGAGGAGGGAAAATTAAATAACCTTGGACTCAATTCCAGGCTGAAGAGGAGGCTGAAGGGGTATGAGAAAGGTTTATCACACTTTTATCTCTCTCCTAAATGGTTTTCTGTTGTTTGACATCAAACCAACAGACTGCAAGAAGCATTCCCATAGCAGCTTTCCTGGCTCTGCAGATGATGTAAAATGAAAGAGGGGCAGGGAATAAGCTGAAGGGGTGGGCTGCTTCTTGAAGGCTTCACACCCACCAATATGTTCTCATGTCACATCTCAAGGTATAAAACGTTTGCTGTCGGGTTCCTGCTATGAAGCACAGCTCTAGCAGACTCCACTGTTATGACCTTAACCTGAAAACAAGATAATAAAGATATGGAGATAATAAAGACAGTGCAGATAACAAACCTGTCTCAGGACCACAGGAACATAAGACATGTCATGGAGAAGAGCCAGGGCCAAGTGCAATGTAGTGTGGACATAACCAGGAACCAGTCCCAGGACAGGCAGTTGGTGCCTGTTTTGATTTAACAATCTAGATATAGCCACTGGTGCAGGATCAGGGATTAATAAACATTAAGTGTTTCTCCACACAGCAACAACCTCAGTGAAACCAAAGACGAGAAAGGACCAGATTGTGGTCAAGAAACAACCTTCATGGAGGCCCAGGTACAGGCAGTCTACAACAGAAAACCACCTTTTATTCCTTGCCCCATCTGTAGTTCAAAGACTCCCTGTAGATGCTGAAGTTGACTCCCAGTTCCTTCTTCCAAGTCACCTCTATTTTTCAAACATTATTCTCCTGTGTTTCTAGCTACCTCTGACTGTGCTAAAACATCAAGAAAGGCCGGAAGGAGGATCCTGGAAACTACAGGCCTGTCAGCCTGACCTCTGTACCGGGGAAGATCATGGAGCCATTCATCTTGAGAGTGCTCACGGGGCATCTGCAGCACAACCAAAGGGTCAGGCCCAGCCAGCATGGGTTCATGAA
>NW_010548586.1:0-3333 GCF_000687285.1 Phaethon lepturus
GAGGTTCACCCGGGCCCACTGGGAGGGTTTTGCCTCTTCTCGGGGGGCCGGGCTGGGGTCAGGGCTGGGCAGAAGTGCTGCAAAAGGGACTTTCTGAAGG
Source organism: Phaethon lepturus (assembly GCF_000687285.1). Classification (NCBI taxonomy): domain Eukaryota; kingdom Metazoa; phylum Chordata; class Aves; order Phaethontiformes; family Phaethontidae; genus Phaethon; species Phaethon lepturus. The sequence continues at coordinate 101 of NW_010548586.1, forward strand.
ACAAGAGGGACTTGATGCTTGAGGAGGATTTCTTAAGAAATAAGATACCGGTCTGACAAGGCGTGATGACAGGAAGCCAGGACGCCGCAGTGAAGCTGCTCCCCACCTTGCCGGGGAGGGAGGGAATGGGGGAAAACAGCCACAATAAAAGGCCCTGGTTTTACAAAGCCCAGCTGGTTTCTAGGGCTCTTAATGAGCGCACAAACTTGTTTTGCTTTTTTTTCCTGGCAGATAATGCCATTTTTAAGCCTCATAGCATAAAATTATATATTTTTGTAGGTGAGATTACTTGATTAATCATTAAGCTGTTGAATATTTTAAACAAACTAGACATCTGTTGTGAATGGTGAAAGCTGCACAGAAATAAAACTGCAGCTTTTAGGAGATCTCCATGCCAAAGGGAAGCTGGAAAGTGATTACAACCACTATCTGCACAATGAAGAAAAATAATAATAATAATGGAAAAAAAAACCCAAGATTTGAGCAAGGATAAGTGGATGATGTGGAAGTTTGTACTGCTTGGCCAAGGATGCTGATCACAGCTCTCATAACCCGGTGTGATTTGTTTAATGGTGTCTTGGCCCAGGGAACCCTCTGGAGTTGCTTTGCTTTCAGGGGTCTCTTCTGCCTGATGAAATTGGTGTTGCATAAGCCAAGGCTTCTGCTAAAACCTAGGTCACTCTGGGAGCAGCTTGTTTTTAATTATAATCGGTCTCCTAATAAGAGTAATGGTAAGGTCTCATCAACTTGAGCTAGTTTCAGAAATCCAAACTTTGTATTTTTTTAGTTGGGGAAATGCTTGGCTTTTTTATAAAAGCTTTTTATCAAAGGGGAGAAAATTAAATGCTTTTCTTTGGCACAAAGAGCTACGCTGTCGGGTGAGTTTCTCTTGGGTCCTTTCTTCTGTAGAGGGTTGTTTTTTTCCCATGAACTGGCTCTCAGACTGAACCAGGGAGCTCTCAGACCTTGGGTGTTTCCAGGTTCTCCTGCAAGCGCTGACGATGGTTGGGACTGGTGGCCACTTGATCACCTCCTCCACCGCCTAAAGGGCCAGAAGAGCCGAGTCTGGTTCCCTCCACGCGAGGAGGAGCTTCCTGCAGACTCTGAAATGAGAGATCTGCTTAATGACCAGGCTCCTGGAGCAGGCAGGAGAAGGTCTGGTGCCCACCGAAGCGTGTCCCTCCTGGCCCTCGCAGGGCCGTTGGCAGCAGCCGGCACTCGTCACGGCTGCGGGAGGTGGAGGGGCTGTGGGTGAGGAGGGCTTGCATGGTGCTGCCCCTCTTATCTGTAGGTTTTCATCCCGTTTTGCAGAGCGGCACAAGAAATTCAGGGAAAAAACATCCCTGCGCAGAAACAGCGTTTTGCTGGCCTGTAAGTCAGGCGGTTGCTGGAGCGGTTTCAGTGGGGCAGGTGAAGGCACAGAAACCTCCTTCCCGGCTTCTCGGGAGTGCTTGTGGCCAAGGAAACCTCGGTCTGAATCTCCACCGCCGAGGGGACAATCCCCTCCTCGGCGCCCGCCCCGACCAGCCGTGATGCTTAAGGAGCTCTCGGGTGCATCCCAAGGCCCTTCTGCTTCTCGCAGGGCACCTACGACCCTGCCTTTGATTTTCCGCTTAAAGCTTAGCTGATGAGGTTCCCGAGGTCCCCGTGGGGGGCTAGCACAGCAACAAAGTCCTTAAGTTGTTATCAAATTTCCTCCAGACCCTGCAAAACAACCGCACTGGCAAAATCCTCGCAGGCACCTGATCCCTCCTGCCCTGCTAACGTCCCTGCCGTGGACCGGTGCCACCACCGGTGTCCTGCAGCCTCCCCTTCCCTGAACAAGTCACGGGGAGGACTGATGGCCGTGGGAGACGAGGTCCCCAACCTGTGGAGAGGAGCAGGGGCCAGCCCGCTCCGTCCCTGCCTCTCCTGCGGGTGCTCTGGCACACAGTCCCCCTCAAGTTTTATTTTGCACCATCGGCTTCTCCCCCTCCCTTTCCCCAACCAGCACCAAGCTGGATCTGTTCGCTCAGGCGGCTGCAGGATAAAGCTGAAACGATCATCTCGGCCCGTTTGCTTTCCTGCTTCTTTATGCTTAGCCTGGCTGCCCTGATTCACACCGGCATTGCTTCGCCTCCATCCCCTGCTCCAGCCTCCCTGGCTCTGCCGGGGCTTTGCAGGGATCTCCGTCCCCATCCCAGCCGGGCTGTGGGTTCGCTCCAGTGCCCGTCAGCACCACGATTCCGCACCGGGAAGTCACCCACCGGGCAGGGAAGATGCGTTCCCCAACCCAGCGCCGGTGACAACCACCTTTATCCTCCCCACTGATACCGAGTTAAATCTATTTTCTGCAACACAAAATTTTGACAAGAGCCACACTGAGCAATGCGCGTTTTGGGAAACCTCCTGGGTTTTTCTCCCAATAATTTCTCCAGGACTTGACGCTCTTTCCCAAACAGAATTGCATTTACCCGGGAGAAAACGCAGGCTCGTCCTAACGTCATTACAGGGTATTTTCACTCTTGCTGCTCCTGACCTGAGGGGTCAACTGCTCTATCTGGATTTACGAAAAGACAAGGTTATTTTATGATCAAAAATAACATTTGTGTGTAATTAAAGCTCATGCTTCAGGGCATAAACCATAACCTGCCAGTGGCCAGGATGGAACTCCCAGAGAACTGGAAATACTCTCTGACAATTAATTTTCACTCTATTCATGGGCTGGGAGGGATCAGAGGGGTGAAACAACCGTAATTAATTTACAGCGATTATTTGCAACAGCTGGCAAGTGGCATAACTCACCAGCAGAGATGGCTGGGAGCACGGAGATAACTGAGGAGAGATATGAGGCCCCTCTCGAGCCCCGCACCGGCTCTTCACCGTGAGTGTGGGTGAAGGTCCGTGCCCTCCTTGCTCGGTGGAGGGGGGCGCAGGGGGACGCCGGGAGCCGTGGGGCACCCACGCAGAGCTGCCTGGCCGGGGTCCGCTCCTCTTGCGGTAACCGCCCCGTCCCCCGGTGCCCGAGCGGGCTTTCCCTGAGGTACGGCTGTGACTTGAACCCGGCAAATGTCTCGGGAACAGCTTCACCCACACTGGTTTGGGATGCCTTTGGTGTGCGGGGAGGGGTCCCTGATGGGGCCAGCACTGCAGTGTTGGACTGCGGAGACGCTGGGGGTGCTCTGAATGCAAAATGCGCCCTTTCGAAATGAAATCTTAATAGCTTTCTCTTTTTTCTTTTTTTTTTTTTTTTA
>NW_010548587.1:0-760 GCF_000687285.1 Phaethon lepturus
CCCCGCTGTGGATCCTTAGCGGGTGAAGAGCGACCCGAAGGGCAGCAAGCTGCATTTACTTTTTCTACCTGGAAAAAAGCAGAGAGAAAAGGCCAGTTTCTACCATGACGAAGCGGAGCTGAGAACAAGCGCCGCTGTGGGTCAGGGGCCGTACCCGGTACCCTGTGCCTCCAGGAGCCTCGCGAACTTAGCGACAAAGCCCCCGCTGTGGATCCTTAGCGGGTGAAGAGCGACCCGAAGGGCAGCAAGCTGCATTTACTTTTTCTACCTGGAAAAAAGCAGAGAGAAAAGGCCAGTTTCTACCATGACGAAGCGGAGCTGAGAACAAGCGCCGCTGTGGGTCAGGGGCCGTACCCGGTACCCTGTGCCTCCAGGAGCCTCGCGAACTTAGCGACAAAGCCTAGAGATGATCTACCCTTTCCTTTCAGCTTGAATGCAAGTGGCCGCCGGGCTGAGACGTTTTTGAGCAGTTATTTACTAGCTGGAGAAACAGCTGGCATGGCTGCTTCTCCAGAAACCAAGCTGAACCCAAGGGCTTCCCCCGCCCCTGAATTCACCAGCTTTTCAAAGAAATAAACACAGGTAATCGGCTTTAACCAGAGGTTTATTTTATCTCATGGCTTCACTGATAACTTTGACCGTTTCAGAGGGGCTGAGGATGAAATGCCGTTTCGCTACGCAGGATTTACAAACCCGGGGAGAGTTCCCGCGAGCCGCCCTCGCGTTCCTCCTCCGACAGCGGGTTGCGCGGGTGCTGAGC